>NC_056739.1:372427987-372437987 GCF_019279795.1 Protopterus annectens | reverse complement strand
AAAAGTAGAGCGGAAAGAGGTAGGAAATATCCTGATGAAGTTTTAAGAAGGGAAGATATGAGCATATTTCCACATAAGGATGACATGCATACTAGTGGTGAAAAACAAGAATATGTTCTTGTTTCTTCCAAAACTATTGAAAAGGTTATGCTTACACCATTAACATTATTTTTGCCACAAGGCTGATGAATTATTTATTAATGGCTGTGAGGTTAGAAAACGTATTGGTCATTACCCGTTCAAGTTAGAGATAGACTTATTTTAAAACCAGAGTACAGGGTTTATTTCAAAGGTTATGGCAAGACCATATGGGAATTATTGTTTTTTTTTTTTCTTGTACTAGCTCCATATTTGGAGTATGCACATACACTGAATGTGAGGAAGGAATACCTAATACTGAGGGTAAAATATCATGCCACAGAAGGAAGAAAATATCAGCAAAGATCTACACAAGTTAGTAGGGACTGGTATAGATCCAGTCAACTTAAGTTTATGTAGCAGTAATGAAAAACAAATGAAAGGCTGGAATAAAAAAGTTAGTTGTTTCTGGGGGAAAGAAGTGAATCCACTGTTAGCAAGAGAAATAAAAAAATAAAAGCTACTAGAGGTAATACGATTGATATTATTCCTGAGGAAAAAATACCAAGTTATGGAATATTTGATTAAGACATACAGGGCTAAAGTACCATTGAACAACTATAATGGTGAAGGAAAGAAAATGATGAAAAAGAAAAAAAGAATTGAAGCAGATAATTCAGTGGAAGAAATAAGAGGTATTAGAAGGTTGTAATACATGAGGGGGTCCCGTATATTGATGGCTTAACGTTTGTATGCTACACAATACAGAACACTGAAAAAGTAGCTTAAAAGAAGTGTTACAAGAATGGGGGATAGGAGGGAAAGCATGTGACAATTACAAAGTTTATACAGATAGATAAGGAAAATGAGAATATTAGTAACTGGAGACGGGTTTGGCTAACCCAATTTTTTAAATTTTGTCTAAAATGTTACAAATTTTATTTTGCATTACATTTTGGAATAAGATATAGAGCAGATACTTTTAGGGAAGTGTTCAGAATTTATAATTATTAGGGAAATATTAGCATGCACAAAGATGAGAAAAATCACGGTTTGTTGTAAGGGAGATATGAAAGCATATAACAATGTTAACCATAAAGTTATATTTAATATGTTCAGTGCAAATGGATTTGCTGATAGAGTTCTTAGTTTTATCAAAGATTTTATGATTATTCTGGTGTGAAACTGTTTATAACAATGGGTTTAAGTGAGGAGGAGTTCAGATGCTCAGTTGAATATGATAGGAGTGGGTACTGAGTTCATTAATTTTTGGACTAGCAAGGGAAGTAGTTTTAATGATAATTAAAAGGACAATTTCAGAGTACTGGATGAAGCGTAGGGAATTATATTCAAATTCCAGCATACATTTATTATGCTGATAATTTAAGGTTAGGTTTTTTGAAGGAACTTGCAGAGAGTTTGCAAATAGCTTTGATGAAAGTTGGTTTGGAAATGATTAAGTGAATGTACAAAATATTTAATCATAAATCTGAAGATATAGAAATATTGGATTTGAAATTTGGTAACAACAATTTTTCATCAAGGATGGAAAACTACTATAAATAATATCAAGGAGATGATAAATATATAGAAATACTATAGTTTGTCTCTTAGAAAAATTTGCTTGACTAAATCAGTTATTTTTGGGAAGATGAGTTATTATGGAAGTGTGCTTTCTTTGTCAGTCTGTATGGAGACAGAAAGGTTAGGAATTTTTTATCAGTTATTTGGGGCAAAAGACTGAACCCTATCAAAAAGTATTGTATGCAACAGAGTAAAAGGAAGCTTGATACAATTCGCTCCGTGATTTAAATTATCTGCTTTTAAGGATAGCAGTGAAAACATGTATTAGGCATCATAGGTTATTACATTTAGTTTTCTTTTGCTAGGATGAAAGTTAGGGAAAAGGATAAAATATATTTCACTATGGATATTGAAGGAAGCTGTTGTGGAAAATTAAATAAAAAATGAAATGTATAGGAGAAAATGGGATAATATTTTTAAGTAATTTTAAATAATATCTAGTTGGGGAATTTATAGGTTCAGGAGAAACACAATTTGTTGACCAGGATGGAAAGAAAATATGTTAATTGGAATATAAAATACTTTTTGTGGAGACTGTCTCATTAAAATGTTACCTGATAAGAATGAAATGAAACATAAAGCCAAAGAGGAGTGAACATGCTTGCATTCATGATTTAATATTGATGAGACAATGACACTTGTTTTTGAATGGAATAAGATCAGGTAACAAGGTACTTAGAGTTATTGATTTACATGAAGAATTTTTTTTAATGGGCGTTATTAAGCACTGTCAGAAAAAAAGTTGATATAGTGGTTGTATTAGCAGTGTGAACAATGTGGCAAGGTCTCTGCGGGTAGATTTACTATAATAAAAATGGATAATGATACATCTGGGAGAGAGGCTATGAAATATGCTGCTAAAAGTTAAGGGAAAATAAGAAATGCATAACTTTTGTTTGCTTTGCAATGTGAATATGAGTGAGTTTCATTTAGATAAGATATAATTTAATACATGTTTTGATATTCAAAATCAAGTATTCCTACTCTTTTTTAAGTGATGTAGGCTGGTTTGCATCATAATGAGCTGCCAGCATCTCAGGTAGATGGACCCTTGGTTTAACTTTTCATCCAAAGGGTGGCACACTGAAGGTTGCAGAATCCTCCATGCTGCACAGCAGTGTGAACGTTGGAACAATGAATCCAAACAGCTTCTAAGGGAATAGAACCCACAGGCTTTTGATCTTCCAAAATCAAAGGCAAGTGTACTACCTGTTGTACCATCAGTGTTGACAGTGCTGATACATTTTGTTGTAATTGATGTAATCTCTAACATGTTTGCATTTGATTCATGTTGCTGCTGTTACACTTGCTATGTTCAAATATATTCATCAGCAAATATGCTGTAGTTGAACTGAGTTTAGTTAGTGACCTACTGAAAAAACACATTGACAGAGCATGCTAATTGATAAACTTGCTCACAGACACACACACACACACACACACACACACACACACACACACACACACACACACACACACACACACACTTAGACACTGGAAGCTCCTGATCCCATCCCCACCAACCTTTTGATCACTGCCACTGAACACACCCAGCATTCATACACACATGTGCTTACACTATCTTTCATGCATATGCTTGCACACTTGTATACACACACACACACACACACACACACACACACACACACACACACACACACACGTTCATATATATATATATATATATATATATATATATATATATATATATATTTCAAAATGCTGAAATCTTGAATTTCAGCATTCCGAGACTATGAAGCTTAAAATGCAGAATGCCGAAAGTGCATAAGAGCGAATTTGAATATCTTGAATCCATGCTTATGCATTTCTGGTACATTGCATGACGTGTTTGGCTGGTATGGTTTCTGAAATTGAAGGTGAGTGAGGGTTTGTGTTTGTTTTTGTATGTTGTATGTGTCGGTAAAGGTAGGGTGGTGTAATTACGAGTATGAGTGTTGGATTTGTTGGTGTTTGTGTATGTGTGATGTGTATTTATATGCGAGCGAGTGTAGAATGCCGTCGTGTGAGTTTTTATTTTTTTCATCATGTGCAATCTCGGAGTTGGTATATATAAGTAGGGGGGGTGTGGGGGGTGCAGCCCCCCACATGGGGGGTGTAGGAGGGCTTGCCCCCTTACTTATATGTAGTGTAGGGTTGTGTGGCTTGTGTGCTGTGGGTGGAATGTTGTGTGTGTTATGTGGTGTGTGGTGTGTGCATGTTTGTGATTTTGTGTTTCATGATTGTGGGTTTTGGGATTTTGAATGGTTTGGCTTCATAGTTTCAAAATGCTGAAATTCGAGATTTCAGCATTTTGAGATTATGAAGTGAAACCATATATATATATATATATATATATATATATATATATATATATATCTCGATATATATACATATATATATATATATATATATATATATATATATATATATATATATATACATACACTCTGCACATACTAACACTGAGATCTCAAACTTACAGGATTTGGAAATGTGACTAACTAAAGCTGCCTTCATGAATACTAGAACTTTGACAACCTATCCATTAAAACCAATGCAAAGTACTAGCACAAGGTACACTCACACTGTAGTCTTAGTTTTCTTTTGTTTTGTTTTATACAGAAGCAAGCTCTTTGTACTCCATATGGGGACTGATGCCCCAATTTCCTTGGGACATTGGCAGATTGACTCTGACTTAACTTAATGACTGCTGTAATCCAGATCTTTCATGGTATGGTGTGAAAACAAAGAGTCAGAAAATTGTCATAAGTAATATCATCCTAAAGCTACAACTGAAGTTTTCTTCAGTTACCAATCCTTTGAAATATTGCATGGCTCTCTGAACATATACACAATTGGAGATGTATGCATACAAAGCATGGTAAAACCATATATCACTATTAATGTACTCCTGTACTCACGTAGTATTGACACAAGATGCAGTAGCAAGTAAACACTGACTGTTCGTCTATAGTATTTAGCATAGCAAGGCTAAGATGCCAGTGATTGTGTACAAAGCAATAATGTGCTACAAATGAAGAGCTGTAGGCAGGAGTTGGTAATATGGCAAACACAGTAGATAATCTACAGTGCCCTGCCTAGACCTGTGTCTTAGTCTGTCTTCACTGTGTACGGCTCTCACTTTGGAGTTGTGTTATGAAACGTACACATTGATCTGAACCTTAAAGAGCAGCATGCGTATATATATATATATATATATATATATATATATATATATATATATACACACACACACACACACACACACACACACACACACACACACACACACACCAACAGCCTTTAATCTGAGATGGTGTATGCGCTAAATTAAATAAATGCATTACCTCAACTATATGGGACAGCTTTCCTAATGCAATGTACAGCTTATGCATGTAATACCCTTAGATATGCTGCATGTCTCCTATCTTGCAGAATATATACTTTAATACTGTAGAGCGCTCAGTCTCAGATGTTGTGCATGTTTCCACTGCGGGTAAGTAAGTCACACTTGTACAAGACTAACAGAGTAATAAGTCATAAACTAAAGTATCAGCCTCCCCCAGCATGCACTGCTTTACTTACTCTAACCTACTATGAGTAGTTTAATAATGTCTGCTGGTCTGGTTGGCCTCCAAATGATCAATCTCGCATACACTTTCATTAAAATGTCACCATCTGGAACTAATCCTACTGTTCATTTGCAGGTTATATACTTTCTTTTGCTGTCAACACCTCCATGTACCTGGCAGTAACCATGCTGTACACTTTCATGATACACAGTGTTCAATGCTGTGTATCTTTGCAACACTTTAACCTTTACCAGTAGCTCATGCACTACTGTGAAGCATAGTGTTTACCATCCACCCTTCTGGATGCCCTGCTCCCTGGCATGCAGAGTGCAATGCCTGGACATCTCAATCTTAGTGGATATCATTGAAGTACACAGTACACTGAGGTGCTACTTAAGGGTCCCATCACTGCACTCCTGATTGAACTGCATGCATACTAACATAAGTGTGATTTCATAATTACATCATCTATCTGCACTGCAACCAAGAAGTATTTTTTTCCTGTATGGGTTATACAGTATAAGGAGTCTCCGTAGGTACTTTACAGAGGATACTTTCATGACATCATCATAGTGGCATGATTCAACCTTTTTATGCATATCACAAACAATAAATAAAATGTCAGCACGTTAATACATGCTACATTTATTTCTTTACAAAAAAGTAAACATGACTCATAATTACAAGGCATATCTGGGGTGAAAGAATCCAGCAGAGTTGCACCTTTCTACTAAATGGTATTGTGATATTTAGGAAGGAATAAGGTAGGGGAATGAAGCAGAAACTGACTTGCATATTTTATGGTGGGAAATACTTTTATGTGTTTCATATAATTTGCTATCACATTTGCTTCTCACTTCCTCTGATCACAGAAGAGATAATTTATACAATTACAAAATATGTGTTGTAACTTTTTTATGCAAAAGAAAACAAGCATAACTTCATGGGTAAATCCTGCTTAAAGAAGCAACAATGTAACTTCTCCAGCCTGCCATAGATTTCACTTCAGTTTTATCCTTGTTGATGGTGGTATGGTAGAGTAAACAGGACAGATATTTCTACATGAATTGCTTATATTTTTGTAGTACATTTAAGGTAGGGGCTTACTACTTTATGATATAGTTTTGAATTTCAAATGTGAGCATGTTTGTGTGTTTGTATGTATGTGATACAATGAGCATAAGGAAAGCCATGTAAATGTTAATGCCACATACATGACCTTATAGAAATACTACATATTTCAAGAACATGTGTGATAGAAAATTGCTCAAAGGAAGGATCCCTGAATAATGAAATTTCTACCACATTTTTATGATTTTACCACTTTATGGCTCTTTGAATTTATTTTTGGTCTGGATGCTGAACCTGGTTCTAGTAAATACTATTTTAATGGTGCCATCTATGTACACAAGATGCTGAAAATATTTGTGTTTGAGAATTTTATTTCTAGCTTGTTAGTGATAAACATCTTGTACCATTTTAAATATATACATGATTTGTATGGGAGCTTCAACAGCCTGTGGGAGCCTGCATATGTGTTCCCATATATCTAACAGTTCTACGTATAAGAGAAATATTAATAGTGAAAGACAAAAATAGTCCACACAGCCTGTTCTGTCCCTGTTTAATATTGGGACTACTCCTGTGAAGCAGTTTCCCTTGTAAACTCGATTACATTTAAGAAGAGAAAATGACTGGCACATCTTGTTACACAGCCTATTACTCAGCTCATGGAGCAGTTGTGTGGTTAAAAACAGTTTAAGTATCGCATCCAGGTTTCAGAACTAATGATGGGCATTTATTACAGAACTCATGAGTGGTCCCTTTACTATAAAGCCTCTAGGTCTCCATCTGTGAACCCCGTGGTTGAGAATATGACATGACACATAGATTTGGTTTTATTCCTGAGAAAAACGTCACTGAAAGAAATGATAAAATGCTTAAAAACTACTCATTTGATAAGCGGCTTTATTTAATGGCAATTTCTGGATTTGTGAAGATGCACTTATGTTTATATTTATCAGGATTAATAGCCTTTGGTAAATAAATGCAGTCTATAGGTGTAAACAATGACAGTAAATGTTCTTGATGGGCACTGTTCTGTCTTGCCAGTAGTCACAGAGCTAAGAGTAGGCACAACATTTTAAGAAACCTTCAAACTGTGTATATTTATTGCTTGACTTACAAACTAAGAATCATACATGATCTAAACTTAATTTTTAAATGTAGAATGCACAGAATTTCTGATCAACTTGTATTATGTGTATGTCTTAATTCTGAAAGCTGAACATTCAGTATGCCAATTTAATAGTGACTTCACTGTTGTTTGCAACAGTTTTTAAGCATTCCAACATTTTTTTCCCAAAAGGATTTTGTTTTGGGGAATTTTAATATATGAAACCTCTCTGACAAAGTATGCTACAGGCTTTATTAGCTTGTTTGGATAGGATGATGCATTTTTTTGGCACATCTCATGACTTCATAAGTTTATACTTTACTTCATCATGATCTGTTCTGCCGAAATTTTACCATCCTTTCTTGAAGGAATCCAAAGAGCTTGCAAAGCCTACACTGGTAGGAAAGAAGTCTTGAATTTTGACTATGTATGCAAAGTTACAGTTTTCTGTCTATGTTCTGTGGAATGTCTTTTCTAGATTTACTTTTGTGGGTGGTTGAGTAATACCGCTTAACCTCTTAGCACAAGAAATCGGGACAAAACAAAAAATAACAGGGAAGCAATGGCTTAAAAATAGGAACACATTTTAAATACTGCTCCTATAAACTTAGAAAATTGTTAGAATGAAAGAATTTGTGTTACCATGCATTTTCTGATGTATATGAAGTCTGAAACTCAAATGTTTGTCATCATTTAGTGACTTCAGTCCTCAGCGACTTGCCAGAAGACCACAAATTTTAGGAGGAACAGACCAAAAATATGAGACAAAAATCTGAACAGTTGAGAGGTATGGGTGGACAAGAAACTTGAGTGTAACAGAAGTGAGTTTCCTTTGAAGCAGATTGGAGCTGTCTGTTCTCGAGAATGCATTTATTTATATAGCCCTATACGTACCGTTCTCAGGAAAGCAGAAGGTACATATGAAAACCCAACAGACAATAGTACAGGCTTGTATTATTGTATTTCCCTGATTTAGTTATTGTGGATAAATGAAACTTGCTTATCCATTACATGGTTGCTGAGTTTTGCTGAGTTTGAACAGTGATTGAAAACACATTTCTTCATAGAACATCGAAAAGAAGAACTTATTTTGTTTTGTAGTGCATATCTGAAAACTGCCAAATACTTGATGTTAGTGAAAATAAACAGACTGATGCCCCTTTCCACCCACACCTAAGGAAGGACACGGCTGTTAAGGTTTGTGATGTAAATGAATATGATTAGCCAGCTGTTTCAGTCTCTGTTTACAACAGGTTGCTTTTTGAAATTGATCAGATCTTTGCCTTTCCTTTGCTGTATCATAATTTTTAAGCAAAAGCTGCTCACTAGTGACTGCTATCAGTTGATGGAGGCATGTAGGTTAGGCAAGAAAACCTTGAAAAGCTATGATTCAATCCATGCATTTCTATTAAGAAAGACATTTTCAAGTGTGTGCCATCCCTGCACTGACCCAGTAATCAAGGAGCCTCAATCCTCACCATTGGCAACAGCTAGGGGATGTACACACTGGGAGCATGACAAGTACAAACACAGTAAAGTGCAATTTCCTTTAAGTGCACACAAAGACCACAGTCAGTCTGGGGCTCGTTTCTTCCTCTTTTTCCAGATCCCCAATCAGAGTCCCCACTGGCACAGCTATAGGGTTGAGATCTCAGCTAAGTGGTCAAGCCAAAACCTCCAGCACCCTCTCTATCCAACCAGCCCTTTGTGTCCCTGCCCAAGTAGCTCTCTCTCACTCACACACACACACACACACACACACACACACACACACACACACACACACACACACACACACACACACACATATACACACACACACACACACACACACACACACACACACACACACACACACACACACACACACACACATATACACACACACACACACACACACACACACACACACACACACACACACACACACACACACACACACACTATATATAATTGGAGAATCATCAGTGGTCACAAGGATGTGGGACAAGTTTTGGGAAGTGCACTTTTATTTGTTAATACTAAGGTTAATAGCATTAAACAATTATTGGAGAAAAATATTAAGCTAAAAGACACAAAAATTGATACTGTTAAAGATAAAGGAACCTATAAATGTAATGGATGTACTTGTTGTTGTAGGGCCATTTATGAAGGGTCTATTGCAGTATTACTTCATATGGATTTTATGTTTTATTTTAAATATAGATATGGATGTGGAACAACTGGGGTGGTGTATCTTGCTCTGTGTTTATCCTGTGATTCATTTTACGTAGGCATGACTACCAGGCATTTACGTGATAGAATTCAAGAGCATTTAAGGGCAATAAAGAAAAAAGATGAAAATAATGCCCTTTATAAACATTACAAAGCATGTAGTAATTTTCATAAGTTTTTATATACTATCTTAAAGTGGGTTAGCCCCGATGAAAGAGGGGGAAACTTTAGGAATCAAGTAGAGACCCGAGAAGTTAGTTGGCAGATTAAGCTGAAAGCTGATGTCCTACCAGCTGTAAATGAACACATTAATATAAAGTGTTTTTTTAGAGTGTAGGAAATTAAATGGTTAATTTCATTGAGTGATATGTTTTAT
>NC_056739.1:372370487-372422987 GCF_019279795.1 Protopterus annectens | reverse complement strand
ACGGTAAGCTGTAGATCCTTCCTTATTGACAGTGACCACCTGGGCATGCTGCTATGGTTTAGAAACAAAATCTGTAGAGGGCATAACATGTAAAGTAGAGTAAATATATTGCATATTTTATAACAATGGGAAAACCTGATCTGAGGGAGTAGCATTCATCTTCATGGCCAATGTATCTTCACTATGATCATAACATATCATGTAGGGCACCCTCAAAATTTAGTATAGTAGTGACTATACTTCCTGGAGTCCAGAATTTGGAGATAAATTTATTTGCAAGGATTTTGTTGATGCCTGTGGCTTTGAATGTATAGCACCATTGATTTCTAGATATTTCTTTATTGTTGTTTTTTAAGTTTTGTTTCATAATTAAGCTCATTGGAGTATATGTTTGAGCAGAACCACAAACATAGTTGTAAAAAGTAGCATTATAAATTATACATGTTTGTAGATGCATATTTATATGGTTTTAATTGCTGATATGTGAGCACTAGTCCTGTGCAGTTTGCACCATACTTATTAATCTCACTCATAAACAGTAATATTTTTACTGTCTTATTTTATTTACATGTTTTTTCTTTTTGCTCATGCTATTTGTTTAATTTAGTGAAAAATGTTTTTGTAATTTATAAAGTGCTTTTGAAAAGCACAGTAATAAACATGATTCTGTGTCTTGTAGCAGGTTTGAAACCCAAAAAGGGAAAAAGTAATCAAGTTCACTGACATAGTAAATAGCCACCAATTTACTAGTATCTGGCATAGATACTTTGTGTGGGACCACAGATCCACAGAAAACGTTTAGCCAAAAACACTTAAGGCAAAAATCTAAAAATGTACTTTTTTGCATTGGGTAAGTTCCACTACACCACCCGTGTGTGGGAGGGAACACCCCCCACACCCACAAACTAAAATATACCTACTCTGACATGATGGTCAAGGACTTCACCTCATAGATACAAGGTAAGGGCTCAATTCTGACCTTGGGTTATTGCTAGGTTTAAAATGGCCCTTCAGGGCAGTTAGGCTAGTATTCATCAATGAACCTATGTCCCCAATCAGTACCTCATACTTTTGTACAATCAATGATCCTGCAGTGCCTTCATGGCAATGATGTGACCTACAATTAAAAGGCAGTGCTACAACTTATTTTTATAATGTTAGGACCTGATGAACTGGTCATCAAACACATGAAGGCAAGCAGTGATTAATAGCACATAAAAAACAGTATCATTGGCCTGGGAAATTAATACATTTGCAACCAAAAGTATGTCTGTTCACATTGGCTATACGGTCTTTTAGTAGAAGAAGAGACTTTATAATGCTTTCTGAGGGAGTAGGACTGATTTTGTTGAAAGTTTTGAAAGTGTGTCCTAAAACAGTTACGAACCTTCAAATGAAGACAAGAAGTCCTCACTGCACCTGTAAATGTTTTGCGTGTTGCCAACATTTCTTTGCAATTTAATTTCTTGAAGATGGTTTGTGTTTGACCACTGTTTTGTTAATATGACTTTCAAAAAATCTTAGTACATCCTTAAAGGCTGTATTGCCCAGACTAAGTAATCATTTTCAGTTTATTATGTCATACATTGCAGCTCACATTGTATTGCTCAGTTCTAGAAAATGCACAGTCTTTCCTTGAAATAATGATGACATATTAAACATTTTAAAGTGTGGAATTTAAGTACTGAATTTATCTACACTAAAAAAGAAATGCTAAATGCATCTGGCTCTGAAACAGTCCCCGTTTTAAAACAATCTCAAACATCACCCTAGAATACCTAAGTTGCATGCATTTCAGTTTCTTGATAGGTCAGCTCACTTACTCTATCATATCAACCCTTTTCAACCACAACCCAGTGCTTAGAAGAGCATTCAATACATACATTGTTAGTGCAGTTGTGAGAGGAGTACAAATTCAATACGAAAATTAGTACAGAGATAATTTATACATCTATGGAAGGTATTTACAGAGTTAACAGATAACATTCAGTTTGACAATGTATGTAATGTACAGTATTTACATTTAAAATGGCGATTGTGCAAGTACTTAGACAATGTATTACTGAGTAATAGTGACACTTAAAGGAAGTTATCTTTGGAATGATTAGCCACTGTCCCTGTAACTTTTGTAAGTAGATTTGATGATAAGATTCTTATGTAGGGATTTTTTGACTGCATTAATTGCTAAAAGAACATTAGTTTCTTTAAGTAAATGTTTCCAGGTTGCAGGACCTAGTCTAGGGAATTTATTTACTTTTTGAGGGGGACATAATCAGTGTAATAAAGGGCATGCTTGTTCCCTATACTGAACTTTTAATCTTTTTTTAAGCAAGAAACATCTTTATTAAATTATCACTTATGACATAGGCAGTAACACATTTATATAAATGAAAACAAACTATATTGACAAAATCTTAGTCGCAAACATTATGCATCACAAACCATATTGACATAATTTTAGTTGCAAACATTGTACATTACTTATAATCTACCCAATTATTGTCAGTCAAACATTACATAGCCCATTCACATCCTGCCTTCTTTTAAACCTCATTCCTTCCCTGTATGTATTATTCCCACAATTCCCATTTAAAGTGTTCCTGTCCTTTTCTAAAGATCCCATTTCCAGTTGTTTTATCTCTGTTACTATATTCACTACTTCTAATGTATTTGGCTTAGACTTTGGTTTCCATTTTCTAGTAATTGCTTTTTTGGTAGCCAACATAATTAGACTCAGTGAGGCCTTATATGTCTAGACAATTCTGATTCCGTATCATAGTTCAGAAAAATCATTTCGCTAGATACACCAATTTGCTCACCCAGTATCCATGATAGAGTAGTCTGCAGAGAAACTTTAAAGTCTAAATACAAATACGAATAGCAGAGCTTTTGGGAATAATGTCTTCTTCAATGCATATAAAACACAGTTCAAATACAAAGATTTTAAATACAGCACATGATCCCATCACCCAATAAGAGCTCAGCTTGTTATACAGAGAACCTAAAGTTTAAAAACACAGCAACATATATAAAAAGTACATTCAAAAGCAACTTAAAAAGCACAACAGGGAGATGTACCTATTATTTTACCCATTTCTCGCACGGCAGTTAGTATGTCCCAACATAATATAAGAGGTGGTGATGTTGTAAATAGGCTCATAGGTTCATAGATGAGTACTAGGCTATCTGCCCGAGGGCATCTATAAGCCTAGCCAGAATGTGTTGGCTTTCGCC
Source organism: Protopterus annectens (assembly GCF_019279795.1). NCBI lineage: Eukaryota > Metazoa > Chordata > Ceratodontiformes > Protopteridae > Protopterus > Protopterus annectens. The sequence continues at coordinate 372,419,753 of NC_056739.1, read as the reverse complement.
ACCCCCTTAGATTAGTTCCCTGTGCCTCTGTCCAGCAGAGCTATTAGTTCCCTGTGCCTCTGTCCAGCAGAGCCACTGCAGTGATCCTCAGGGTAAATTTTCTGTTTCCCATCCAATCATCAAGGTTTCTCTTGAAGAGTGTTAGTGAGGGACTCTGCCTAATGTAGATTGGAATCCTGTTCAAAGCATGGGGAGTCTCTGGGACAGGAATCTATCCCCCCAGCATATCCTATTTATCATTGTGGTGAGGTTTAGATCCCTAAAGCGTGTGGCTTTTTTTTTTATGTGGAGCATGTCCATCAATTCTGGGTTAGACATGGCTTTGTATGTCAGGCAGAGATCACCTCTGAGTAAGCGATATGCAACCGAGTACAGCTGGAGTTTCTTCAGTTGGGCTGCATAGGGCATCTGTTTGAGACCAGTAATCCTCTTGGTGAGGTACTTCTGTGGTCTTTCCAGCTGTTGCAGGTGTCTATTAAGGTACATCCCAAATGGGGCATTGTACTCTATGATTGGTCTGATGAGTGATGATTAGAGTGGCACAATAACCTCTTTTGTTCTAGATGCGAACCCTTTTGTGATTAGGTGGGACACATAGAAGGATTTTCTAACCACCTTGGCAATATGATTATCAAAGGAGAGATTACTATCTACTTGGGTCCCAAGATCCCTTATTACATTTTCTGTATTTAGGGGACTACCACATATGTAGTAGTTCGCAGGTACTTTGTTTTTTTCCAAAGGAGATGACTATGCACTTTTTGGCATTTAGCTTGAGGCCATGATTTTGACACCAGGTATGCGTCTCAGTGAGACCCTTCTGGAGGATGTCTGTATCAGCCGGAGAGCCAATTATGGCCCCAAGTTTGCAGTAGTCTGTGAACTTGGTCAGCCATAGTCCTCCAGCGCTTGCCTGTACCTCTGAGAAGTATATACCGAACAGGAGGGGTCCCAGAACTGAGCCCTGGGGGATGCCACCTGTAACTGGTTTTGAATCGGACCAAGAGACTGCAACTCTCACCGTGTGGGTTCTGTCCATGAGCCAATTGGCAACCCATCTCGTGACATAGGGGTTTAAGTTCAGGCTGGTGAGCTTGTCTATAATACCAGAATGGGGAATGGTGTCGAAAGCCTTTGCGAGGTCTAGGTAGTCTGTGTGGACCTCCTTTCCCTCGTCTAAAGCCTTGGTAACTGTCTCAAAGAAGTCCACTAGATTTAGGAGGCATGATCTGCCCTTAACAAAGCCAAACTGGGTAGGGTCCAATGTTTGGAGGTTCCCAATGTCTCTGTTAATGAGTTCCATGATGATGCGCTCCATAGCCTTGCAGACCAGGCTAGTCAGGCTTATAGAGCTATAGTTCCTGGAGTCTGTTGTGGCTCCACCTTTGTGAAGCAGGATAACTGTTGCTGTGTGCCACTCTATGGGTATGTAGCCTGTAGAGAGGCTGAGTTTGAACAGTGTGTTTAGGTGAGGAGTTAGTTCATTTTGGAGCTCGTTTAAGACACAGCCTGGGACACCGTCCGGTCCCATTGAAGCTGTGTTTTTGACTTTGGATAGGGCTGTTTTAACCTGTGGGTCAGTGATTGCCAGGGCTCTACGTTCTTCTGGTATGGTTATGGGCCCTTTAGGGGGTGAGAGGGGGGGGGGTGAAATTTGCACTAAAGCTGTCTGCCAGAATGTTGGCAATATCAGTTGGTTCAGAGTATTTTGTGCCATTCTGCACTAACTCAGAGCAGATCTGAGAGCTTCCAATTAGGTTATTGACATAGCTAAAGAACGTGTTGTGGTTATCTTTGGAGTCCTTGGCAATTTTTCTTTCAAAGCTAACCTTGGATGATTTTATGAGGGATCGTAGTTTCTTGCTGATACTGATCAGGGATGTCATTTCTTCTTGGGATTTTACTCTTTTCTGTACTAGTTTCCCCCTTCTATTGTATAGCTTGTTTATGGCAGGGGTCCACCAAACTGGTTTCCTTTTCTTGGAGGAGTGAGTCTTGGTTTTGCTTGCGATAGCACGATCCATGCATTCTTGCAGGTGCTCATAGAGTGCCTTTGTAAGGGATTCAGCAGCATGGACAGCATTGTCCTTTAGCATGGGGTCTGTGAACCTTTCCACCTCGGTCTTAAGTAATGTGAAGTTTGCTTTTGAAAAGTTTTTCATGGTGGTTTCCTTGATTGGGGGTGGGGGCAGAATGTGGATATCCAGAGTGATTAGTCTATGGTCTGATCTAAACAGTGAGGGGTTGACCTCTGGTGTGGAACACCGATCGTCCATGTTAGTGATGACCAGGTCCAATATGTTGTCACCTCTGGGGGGGGGGGTGTTGACCAGTTGATCCAGGGTGTTTGAGTTTATAAATTCTAGGAAGCACTGGGCAAGGGAGTTAGTACTTGAGTAGCTCTCCCAGTTAATGTTTGGGTAATTGAAATCACCCAATATTAGGGCATGTGGTAGGACCTTCATGTTTTCCAGTGTCTACAGAAATGTGGAATGCTGGTCCTGGGTCATGGTGGGTGATCTGTAGCAAGCTACAATTTGAATTGCAGTTTTGCCCATTGTTAGTTGCACATGGATGATCTATGAGGCATCGTGCTGTGCCACTAACCTGGAGGTGTGGGTATCCTTGATGAATATAGATACACCCCCGCCTTTTGCGTTTTGGTCCGGGTTCTGTGGCCGAAAAATGTATGGTATGAGTTATAGCCTGGTAGTGCCGGGGTGCTCTCTGGAGACTTAAACCAGGTTTCTGTTACTGCACAGATATTGATGTTTTCCATACTGAGGAGTGCCTCAAGTGCATGCATTTTGAGGTTTAGACGTCTGGCGTTGAGTAGCTTTACCCTCAGTTTTTGGTTACTTGTGCTATTTACGGTGGTGGGTTTGTCTTTTGAGCCTTGCCTAAAAAAGGCACTATGGGGGCGGCAAAAGCCTTGACCAGTATTCAAAAGCCTAAGGGTGACAGGTGCAAGCCACCTCTTGCAAAGCAAAGTGGCTTGTTGAACATGTCATCCCCAGGTGGACTGATACTGGATCCCCTTTGAATGACACCAGAAACTTAGCCAATTGTTGAAATTGATATTTTTTTCTTTATACTGTGGCATCATTCTTGGTGAGGGCAGAATGCTACTCAGGGTAAGGGTCATACTGGCCTGGGCTATGTGATCAGAGAGCTCTTCCATGTCTTTTCATGTAGTCCAGGGAGGTACGTCTCAGGTCATTCACATCAACATGGACAATGACAGAGTCATATTTGTACTTGTTCTGGCACTGAATGAGCTGATACTGGTGGATTTTAAAACTGCAGACTGACCATGCACCTGGATTAAATGCTTCAGTTAGTTTAAAACCTGTATTAAAACAAAGGCAAATGAAATTGTAGTAAATATTGCTATTGACTGCCTGTATCTGTTGTGTCCTTAAATACCCTAGCTCTGTGTTTTTCTCCTTCTTACCAGTAGGTGTGAGGAAGGATCCAAGTGCAGCATGCCTCTGACTTTGCCAGGGTACCTCTTCTGTTTTCTGATAACCTGCCCTATGACTTTAAAGCTCAGTTTGAAAATTTGGCAGCATGAGTATCACTTCTTCTTCTGGCTTTTTCCCGGTTAGGGGTCGCTACAGCAGATCATCTGTCTGCTCATGATTGGCAGAGGAGTTTTACAGTGTTGTGTTGCCAGCCCAGCGCCCAACCTTCCACAGAAGGCACACACATACGCACACTCACACCTAGGGCCAATTTAGAGTGTCCAATCCACCTACTGCTTGTCTTTGGGATGTGGAAGGAAACCGGCGCACCCGGAGGAAACCCACGCGACCACCGGGAGGACATGCAGACTTCGAACAGAATTTTCCCCAGCTGAGAATCGAACTGTTGAACCTCTTGTTGTGAAGTGGCAACGCTAACCACTGCACCACTGTGGCTGCCCTGGCAGCATAAGTATCACGACTGTTTAAAATGATTTACTGTTTTAAGAAAAAAAAAAATAACAAAGCCAAAACTTATGGAAATTGAAAAGAAAATAACTGAAAATATACTTAAACTTTAGTATACGTCATTTGGACCTTAGGACCACTACTAGAATTTTGGACCTTAGGACCAGTATTAGAATTTTGCAAATAGAACAGCTTTTAATGTATTTTAACCTTTTATTTATTTATTTATTTTTTATTTATTTTATATTTGTTGACTGGGCTAGTCTAGCTGGATACATATCCATTTTCAGCTGAGGCCCGGGGAGAAAAGCTCCATGCACAAATACATTAAGGCATTAAAAACTTAGAAAAAAATGACTAGCTTAAATTATACAGCATAATATGTAAAGAAAGTAAATTTTGTGAATACTGTACAGAGACATTAGAGTAGATTTTGGAGATAAACATGTCTTAATTCAGTAGAGGGGTTACAAATACAATCAGGCAACAGTTAAACATAGTAATTAAGCATCAACATTCATTTGAGAGAAAAAATAAAAACCAATAAGTAAGAAAAAGAAAAATAGAGACCAGGAAGGACAAAATGCAGGTAAGAAGGGGTTAGTAGTTGATAGTCAATGACTCTCAAGGTGGGGTATTTGTTATAAAGCATGAGATGAGGGGGGGGAGTGAAGAGTATTTTTCAATCAGGCTTTGAGCAGGGACAAAGCCATTGTCTTTTTAGGTAATGTTTGAGGTGTTTCTTAAAGAGTTGTGTAGATGAGAGAGAAGTGAGTGTATTTGGAAGCTTATTCCAGATTCTACCAACAACATTGGAAAAGAGTGAATCTCCTGCTTTGTTATTAGATATATTGTTGGCAATCTGTAACTTATTAGCTGAGCATAGTGTTGTAAGATTTTTGTATGGGGAGATCAGATTAGATAGGATAGGGGTGTTGGTGGGGTGGTGCAGAATTTTTTGTGCAATCAGCAGTTGATTGTATTGTAGTTGGTTTTGTAGTTCTAACCAACTGAGTTGTTGAAGGTTGAGACAGTGGTGGGTTCTATAAGGGGAGCCAGTGGCAAATCTAGTAATATTATTGTAGCTAGTTTCCAGTTTGGAAAGGTTAAGCTTAGATAGATTGGTATAAGTGGCAGATGCATAGAACAGGGTAGAAGTAAGCTGAGTCTGGGCAATAGATTTCCTAGCTAGTGGGGTAAGGAAGGGTTTTATTCTATACAGGGAGCCTAGTTTTTTATTGATGGTTGTTATAGTATTGTTAACATGGACATCAAAGCTGAGGTTATGGTCAATAGTTATGCCGAGGAGACGAGCAGTAGAGTCAGGGGAAATACAAGTACCATTGTCAGAGGTAATGGTAAAGTGGATATGTGGGGATTTTTGGGTGGGAGTAAAAAGTAAAAGTTTTGTTTTTTTGGGGTTAAGGAGGCGGCAGCGTTGGGTAAACCATTTTTCTACTTTGTTAAATACAGTTTGGGTAAGGGTCTGGAGGGAGGAGGAAGACTTGGAAGTACAGATAAGCGTAGAGTCATCAGCATATTGTATACAGGAGGTTTGAGGAAAAGCAGTGTGGAGATCATTAATGAAAATGGAAAAAAGAAGAGGTCCTAGGATAGAGCCTTGGGGTATTCCAGTGTCCACTGGGTGGGGTGGGGATAGTTTATTGTCCCAGAGTACTGCTTGTTTTCTGTTTTCAAGATAGGATTTAAACCAAAGGATTGCTTGTTGGTCAAGATATTGGGCTTTTAGTGCATTGATAAGTAGGTTATAATTAACCATGTTGAAGGCTTTTGATAGATCGATAAATAGAGCAGATGAGAGAGAGTTGTTGTTTCGATTCTTGTTAATACAGTCAGTAAAAGTTAACAGGGCAGATGTGGTGCTATGAAAGGGCCTAAAACCGTGTTGGCAATTAGCAAGCAAGTTATTGTGGAGAAGGTGCTGAAGTAGTTGATGGTGGATACATTTTTCCATGATTTTAGCTAAAGGGGAGAGTAAAGCAATTGGACGGTAGTTGGAGATATCAGTGGATTTACCTCCTTTGTGTAAGGGGATTATATGGGAGATTTTCCATAAGGAAGGGATGTAACCTTCTGAGATAGTTCTGTTTATAAGGATAGAAACAGGGTATGCGATTAGTTTAGCAACAATTTGAAGGTATTCTGCTGGGAGACAGTCAGCAGAAGGGATGCAGGGTTTAAGTTTTTGAAGGAGTTTGCAGATAAAGGTAGTTGGTACTGGTTGTAAATGAAAGGGGGGCAGAGAATCGTTGGTATGTTGTGTAGGAGTGGGGGTAGGGGGTGATAGTGTTTTAGTAAGGGTTTGAATGGCTTCAATGAAGTAGTTGTTAAAAGCATTTGCTATTTGCAGAGGGTTGTTATGGGGGATAGAGCTGGGAGAAGGAGTTCTAGCCTGTCCTGGTTTGAGAAGTTTATTAATGCCAGACCAAAACTTTTGAGGATTTTTAGAGTTTGGATGTTGAAGATGGGAATAATAGTTCTTTTTATCTAAGATTATATCTTTTTTGATGGCATTTCTTAACTGTTTAAAGTAGAGGTAATCTGCTGGGCATTTGGAGGTTCTCCATTTTGCCCAAATTTTGTTCCGTAGGAACATTTTTTCTTTGGTTTGTTTTGTAAGCCAAGGAGCTATTTTGGTCCTGACTCTGGAGGAGTGAATGGGAGCATGGCTATTTAGAACTTGAAGGAATGTAGAATTAAAGAAGGAGATAGCTTCATCCAGGTTGAGTAGTTTTAGTAATGACCAATTGCAGGCTTTTAGTTCATTGATAAAGTTCTCAGATTGGAAGTGTTTTTTAGATCGATACGTGATAAAATTGTTGTCTTTGAGGCTAGATTTCTTTTGCTTAACTATGTAGGTTAGAATATGGTCACTAATGTCATCGGGGAGAGATCCTGTCAAGTAAGTTTAATTAGTATCCAGTCAAGAGTAGTTTCTTTAGTACTAGGCTTATGGATTCTAGTGGAGGTATTTATTGTTTGAGTGAAACCAAATAGATTTATATGGGTCTTAGGGTTGGAAGAATTGCATAAGGTCCAGTCTATATTAAAATCTCCTAGTACTATTGTTTCTTGAGGAAGGTGGGTGGATAGGCTACTAAGTATGTTTTCTAGGGTGGTAATATTATTTCCTGGAGGGATATATGAACAGATTATATAGATTGATTTATAGCTATTTATTTGGAGTTGAACAGTAAGGGTCTCAGCATTGGTATTTGAGGGTAGTGCTACATCACAGGGAGAAACAAGGAGTTCAGATTTGAACAAGATTGCTATGCTGCCACCCTTTTTTGAAGTGTGGTCACATCTAAGGATATTGTATCCAGGTGGGATTATTTCTTGGTCATGAGTAATAGGTTTTAGCCAAGTTTCTGTTAGACAAAGAATGTCGAATGCATGGGCTTGAAGGAGAGCATGCAGTTGGCTAATTTTGTTGTTGATACTACGAATATTAAGATGTGCTATTCTGAGGGAGTTATCTAATCTAGAAGAGGAGGAAGCATTGTTATGCAATTGTTTTTGTAGATTGACATTTAGTGGGGATGGGCCAGGATTAGGATGAATGTCTCCACCTGTTAGTGGTGTTGGGCCAGGATTAGGATGAATGTCACCACCTGTTAGAATGTTTTTGGATAGTATCAAAGAAGTTTTTAAGATTTTATTAAGTTTGGGTGAGCTTAACCTATTGAGGAGGTAAGTAACATAAGTACATCTATGGAACTTAGGATGCAGATAAGCTGAGGTAGAGGTAATGTTACAATGAGAGAGGCAGTTGGGAAGTAAGTAAGTTGGGAAGTAAGGTTGGGAGAGTTTGTAGATGGGACACTTTATGGGCCAGCACATAATGCTCATAGGCAGTGAGGGTATAGGTTGAGGTTAGAAATATAAATAATAAACAAGACAGAAAAAAGTATGTAAGCAAAGGTTTATGTGAGTAGGCCATTTGAAATGGCAGAGTAAGGTTAATGTAAAGTCAAAGGTGGTTTAGAATATAGTTGAAGTGTAGGATAGGTTAATTGATATGGTATAGTAGGATAGTTAGAGTAGGTAGAGGCGTAGGAAGAATATAGTGATAGATGTAAGAGTAATGGCTATAGCTGCAGAGAATGGATAGAGGAGATGAGGGAGTGTGCTAAGCAGAGGAGTAAGAAGGAGAAGCTATAGAAGAGTAGGGTAGGTTAGTGCTGATAAGGTATAGAGATAAGGGGAGGAGTTTATAACTATGTAGTTGTGGTGTTGTGATAGGAAGTATAGTAGGTGTGGTTTGTTAAGTATAAATGTAACAGCACTGGGGGTGGGTGGGAATTGGGGGTAGGGTAGAGGAGCGGAGTGAGCCCGTAGGCTTAACGGAGCGATCTAACAAGTAGTGAAGGAGACAATCAGTAAGCAGAGCACCCCAGACAGAGAAGATGAAGCAGGTGAGTGGCTTCAAGCAGAGCAGGTATAGTTGTAGACCAAGGATAGAGAGAGGAAACAAAATTGCATACTAGTCTGCTAATGGTAGACAGTGATAGGAGTAGAGGTTAGGGGCAGTGAAGGAGAAATATAGGAGTGATTATGCAAGAGGGTAAGGAGGGAGAGGTGGGAAGGAATAGTGTAGAGGGGAGAATTAGAACAGATGGAAGGGGTGAGGTAAAGTCCTGGTTAGACTGCCACCTGGTGTTCAGTGGTTGTATAACAACAGGTGACAGAGGGCAGAAAAAACTAGTAGGGAAGGCTAAGGAAAGCAGTGAGTGAAGGAAAGAGATAGACAATACTGGACTTGGAGAGGACTCTGGCTGCTAGCATTCCTGACTCAGGGGCCAAAGGTAATTCAGTACAATTGCAAAATACAGCTGTGAGTAATTATCAGTAAGGGTCATGTCATAGGACGTACTTTGTAAAATACTGCACAGGCCATAGTAAGGTATTGGGATAGCACAGTAACTGGATCCAACTGGACACGGCTTGAAATTGTTGAGGGTATCCTTAATGGCCTTTCATTTTAGGTAAGTCACATATTCTATTTTTCAGAGGTTTTATATTGTCAGAAGCTTTTCTAATTTCCTCCTTTTTTATCTGCAAAAAAATGGAAAAAAAAAGAAACTAATATTTGCACTTTCCATTGAACTGTCCCAAATCAATGTAATCTGGACCATTGCTCTGATCAAAGGTATTTTCAAGCATACTGTAAACTCAGGAAAGTTAATTTTTACTTGATCGTCCTTAACTATATAGATTACATATGGCAGACTATACCGATATTTATCTAAACTAATCAACAGATTTCTCTGAAATGCAGTAACAGATGAGAGTACTTTTCCAAAAATAAGTTTTATTTTTCATATTGAGTGGTAACAGGCGCTAGGAGCAAAGGATATACACATATGTTAAACATGCAGGAAATAGTATTTGGGAACAGAAATTTGTTTACAAGCACGTATATGTCATTAGCCTAGTACCTACCTATGAACCTGTGAACCTATTAGCTCGTAGTAGACTTGCTCCCTACTGCTTGCTCAAAAGGGTAAGTGCATGGCCACACTACACAGCCCTCCTAGAATCCTAAGTCTTCCACCTAGTCCCCTAACCATAACTGTAAAATGCTTCCTGTCATTGTCTAACACTAAATTCTCTGATTACTCCATAAAATAAAATGTTCATCATATTGATCACTGCTGCATTAGTTAGCTATGTGAGTTACATCCTGCCAAAGATACAACAGCTAGCCAGCTTTGAAAGCTTCAGGGTACTTTCTATACATCCAAACCATCAGTATGCTTGAGCTGAGCTGACTAAAAAGATAGGTTTGGGTGCCAAGCCCTTCAGAGGTTTCTTGCTACTGAAAAGAGCTTTTCTCTGTGGGCTTTAGAGGATTGATGGTTGGGGCTTGTGCTGTTCCATTGCTGGGCAGATAAGATCCCGGAAAACTTTTCATTTAAAAAAATGCTGTTTTATTGTACATTCTTGTTTAGGAAAGTTATATTTAAGCTAGGAAGTTGTGTCTTAATGGACTGTAATGAGACTTAACTGTACTTTTAAAATGGGAGCACACTTTTTTCCTGTCACTTTTAAAAGTCATTTAAAGTAATTGAAAAACATTTTTTCCATGGATAATTTGTTTATTTTACTTTTTTGGGGCTGACAATGCACTTTAAAGTGGGTGAAAAAAAGTGATCTTTAAAGACTTTAAATTGTTACTGACACTGGCTCCTTGTTTTCAATAGGAAATAGGCTCCAGTTTTGGCTTGACCATGGACCAAACTTCAAGTTACGTAGTCAGTCCTTCTGCCATCTGCAAAAAGAAAAAGGCAAGCAAACAACCTTTACAACCACAGCAAACTAGCAAAATGCTGTAGCTGCAGGTGGATGACTGTGCTACGGCCATAGTTGTTCTTCAGACCATTCATCCAGTGTAGCACCTATAGCCACTGTGGACTAAGGTTTAGCCATGTCCTCAGTGGCTGTTGGGGGTTACCTCAGTGGGCAAGGGAGAACCACTGTTACTGATCCTGGAACAGGGAACAGGGAATTTTTGCTTGTTTAGTCAGAATGTTGTGCCATCCCTAAGAAAGCTGCTGGCCTTTTTCCTGTCAAAACGTAACAGAAAACGAAATATATATCAACTCTTCCTTAAATTTCCTTAGGCAGGTGTAGTTTACTAGGCTTGGCTCAAGGTTTAATTCAGGTTATTGATCCTTTTTATAAGGTGGTTTCTGGTAAAAGAAAGAGGGATATCTGTTTTCCTGAAGAGATTCAAGATTCTAAATCTGGATGGGAAGATGAAGGGACCGATTCAAGGTTTTCCCTTGGTTTTCTGATTCAGCCTTACAATAGAGCTCAGATTCTTACTGTCCCTGAGGATTTCTCTTTTTCTCAGACTATTTCCAGAATGTGCTAGTGTTTTCAGTGGGAGAACACTGAGGTTACTCAGTCTCTTAGAAAATACTGTGAGGTGTTACAAAAGGGATTTTCCTGAATTTTCACCAATTTCCTCAGTTCTGTCAGCTGTGTGTATGTCACTGTCTATACATTTCCTGATAATCAGCCTGCTGCCCCTAAAAAGCCAATAGAATGTATAAAGTTAATTTTTTTTTAAGTTTTTATATACGCTTCCTAAACGTGACCCAGCAGCTATAGCTTTAGTTAATCATACCTCTGCTAAACATTTGGTTAATTCCAATCCTATTCTTTCTGATAAGGGTAGGGAGGGAGATTATTGATAAGTATATGGGAAAAAGTGTGTGCTTCTGCAACTTTGATTTTCAGAATTTTGAAGCTGGTATGTTAAAGTTTACTCCGACTAATTGTAAAAATATGGGAAATATTTTGTCTGCAGTTTCTTCTTGTGAGGAAAAATCTGCTTTAAATGGTTGTTTCTCCCATTGTACAAGTCTCTATTCATTGTTTACAGTGTGTGTATCACTCAGTTGATACTTCTGCGAGGACTATGACCACTGGTACCTGTTGTGAGGAGGTTTGTGTAGCTGTATTCTCATTTGTCACATTATCTGGGAATGTCTGAGATGGTAAATTCTCCTTTGTATAGAGATTTAGGTTTTGGCTGCTCTGCTGTACATGTTGTCAAAAAGTGTGATGAAAAGGATAAGTTGAAATGTGGAATCTTTAAAATTCTTCAGCCCTCATTTTCCAAATTTTCGAAAGGATTCTGTATCCACTCATAATTTTGGAAAAAAATCAAAATAAACTGTGTCAACAAAAGGCTGGTAAACAGAAATTTAAAAAGAAATGGCAGAGGGTGGGGTACAAAAATAATTCAGGGACCCTCTGTAACCAAGGACAGGCCAACAAGTCAGAATGGCTATTTAAGGGACAAGGACTCTCCCTCCCACATTTCACAAAGTCTAAATCTCCACTTTTCTGTTTAGGAACAGTTAGTTTCAAACAAATGATTTCTGAAGACAAGGTTACAGATGGCAGAGAGAGGAGATCCCTCCTTTTCAGAGGTAATTCTTCATCCACCAGACCAGACATTTTTTTTTATTTTCTCCTGTCCTTCAACACATGCAATCCCAGAGAATGCTAGAACCAGTTCTTCCTTCCCATGTTGGGAAAGGTTTTTATTTTCGGATGTTTTTAGTACCAAAGAAAGAAAATGGTTAGAGACCAAATCTGGATCTTTCTTTCCTAAACCTGTTTGTGATAGTGCCTAAGTTCAAAATGATGTCAATTCACAACATGTTCCCTGTTCTTCCTCATTCAAGTTTCCTGGTAACACTAGATTTAAAAGATGCATATTTTCACATCCCTGTTCATCCAGACTTCAGGCATTTCCTAAGGTTTTGTGTATCTGGATCACATTATCAGTTCGTGGCCATATCCTTTGGACTATCCACATCACCAAGAGTGTTTACAAAGTGTCTACCTCCAGTTATAGCTTATTGTAGGTTACAGGGTATCCAGATTTTCCTTAGTTAGATAATTTACTTATCTTTGCAGAGTCTTTTTTTAAGTGTCAGGAATTTCTTACTTGGATAAGAGATATCTTACACAAGCTGTGACTGGAAGAAAACATTCAAATGTTCTTCTTGACTCCACCCAGGGTTGTGTTCCTGGGGTTTCAACTGGACACCTCAGTTCAAAGTGCGTTTCTTCTACAGGAAAAAAACAATCTATGTCTAGAACTATTTTTAAGGTTTGCTACTCAGAATTCAGTCACTGAAAGGAAGTACCTCAGGACTTTGGGCCTCATGGGATCTATGATTTTCATGATATTCCTATCAAGACTCTATATGAGAAAGATATAGCATTATCTGAAGTCTTTTTGGTCTTATTACCAACATCTTTTGTCTGGATTTTGTTTTTCAGAAGGCAGGTTACATGGTGGAGACAGCAGATATCTCTAAATCCAGGTTTACCCTTCTTCCTCCCTACTGCCGACAAGAGCAGACCATCATGAATGGAAACTAGATCAGGAGGTCTTTCCAGATGTGATCCATCTGTGGGGAGTTCCTCATGTAGAAATATTTGCCTCCTCTTTCAGCAATCAGCTGGCATGATTCTGATCCAGGACTCCATTCAAGAAGGCCTTGAAGACAGATGCTTTTTCTTTTCCTTGGATAAGAATGTTCCTGTATGCTTGTCCACATTTTCCACAGGTATTCAGGGTACTTCTGAAGTTTCAGAATTAATGCCCCATGATCATTGTAGTGACTCCTTTTTGGCAAAGGCAACATTGGTGCTCCCTTCTTTTTTAAATGTCCATGGGCAAATACCACAAGCTTCCTCACAGAATGGGTCAACTCACACAAGATCAGGGGTGTTTGATATACCCCAACTACAGTCAACTTCAACTGACTGCCTGGATGATGGTTTCTTAATTTCCTTAAGGCATCTGTTTACTGAGGACATGCATCAGGTACTCATGGAGGCAAGAAAACCTTCTACTAGAAAATCATATGTTAGCAAATGGAAAATATTTTCTAGTTGTTGCCAACAATATTACCAGTGCCTATTGGGCGCCAAGAGCCACCACATAACACAAGCACTCAGGTCACTCCAGAACAAGTACAAATACGACTCTGTCATTTTCCATGTTGGTGTGAATGACCTGAGACGTACCTCCCTGGACTACATGAAAAGAAACATGGAAGAGCTTTCTGATCACGTAGCCCAGGCCGGTATGACCCTGACCCTGAGTAGCATCCTGCCCTCACCAAGAATGATGCCACAGGATAAAGAAACAATGATCAATTTCAAAAAACTGGCTATGTTTCTGGTGTCATTCAAATGGGATCCAGTATCTGTCCACCTGGAATGACATGCTCGATAAGCCAAGTTGCTTTGCAAGAGATGGTTTGCACCTGTCACTCTTAGGTTTTCGAATACTGGCCAAAGCTTTTGCCGCCCCCATAGTGCCTTTTTTAGACAAGGCTCAAAAGACAAACTCACCACTGTAAATAGCACAAGTAACCAAAAACTGAGGATAATGCTACTCATCACCAGAAGTCTAAACCTCAAAATGCATGCACTCGAGGCACTCCTCAGTATGGACAACATCAATATCTGTGCAGTAACAGAAACTTGGTTTAAGGCTCCAGAGAGCACCCCAGCACTACCAGGCTATAACTCACACCATACTTTTTGGCCACAGAACCAGGACCGAAACACAAAAGGTGGGGGTGTATCTATATTCGTCAAGGATACCTACACCTCCAGGTTAGTGGCACAGCACAATGCCTCAGAGATCATCCATATGCAACTAACAATGGGCAAAACTGCAATTCACATTGTAATTTGCTACAGATCCCCCACCATGACCCAGAAACCCCATTCCGCATTTCTGGAGACACTGGACACACAGGTTAAAACAGCCCTATCCAAAGCCAAAAATACAGCTTCAATAGGACCAGACAGTGTCTCAGGCTGTGTCTTACATGAGCTCCAAAATAAACTAATGCCTCACCTAAACACACTGTTCAAACTCAGCCTCTCTACAGGCTATGTACCCATAGAGTGGTGCACAGTAACAGTTATCCCGCTCCACAAAGGTGGAGCCAAAACGACCCCAGGAACTATCACCCTATAAGACTGTCTAGTCTGTTCTGCAAGGCTGTGGAGGGCATCATCATGGAATTCATTAACAGAGACATTGGCACTTCTTTGAGAAAGTTACCAAGGCTTTAGATGACGGAAAGGAGGTCCACACAGCTTACCTATACCTCGCAAAGGCTTTCAACACCATTCCCCATTCTGGTATTATAGACAAGCTCACCAGCCTGAACATAAACCCCTATGTCATGAGATGGGTTGCCAATTGGCTCACGGATAGAACCCACACAGTGAGCGTTACAGGCTCTAGGTCCAACTCTAAACCAGTTACAAGTGGCGTCCCCCAGGGCTCAGTCCTGGGACCCCTCCTTTTCGGTATATACTTCTCAGAGGTACAGGCAAACACAGGAGGACTATGGCTGACCAAGTTTGCAGACGACTGCAGACTGGGGGCCATAATTGACTCTCCAGCTGATACAGACATCCTCCAGAAGGATCTCACTGAGACTGATACCTGGTGTCAAAATCATGGCCTCAAGCTAAATGCCAAAAAGTGCATAGTCATCCCCTTTGGGAAAAACAAAGTACCCGCGAACTACCACATATGTGGTAGTCCCCTAAATACAGAAAATGTAATAAGGGATCTGGGGACTCAAGTAGATAGTAACCTCTCCTTTGATAATCATATTGCCAAGGTGGTTAGAAAATCCTTCTGTGTGGCCCACCTAATCACAAAAGGGTTTGCATCTAGAACAAAAGAGGTTATTGTGCCCCTCTATTCATCACTCATCAGACCCATCATAGAGTACAATGCCCTATTTGGGATGTACCTTACAAGATACCTGCAACAGCTGGAAAGACCACAGAAGTACCTCACCAAGAGGATTACTGGCCTCAAACATATGCCCTATGTAGCCCGACTGAAGAAACTCCAGCTGTACTTGGTTGCATACCGCTTACTCAGAGGTGATCTCTGCCTGACGCACAAGGCCATGTCCAACCCAGAATTGATGGACATGCTCCACCTAAAAAAAAAAAAAAAAATCCTCGAGAGCTACACGCTCTAGGGATCTAAACCTCACCACAACAATAAATAGAACGTGCTGGAGGGATAGATTCCTGTCCCAGAGACTCCCCATACTTTGGAACAGGATTCCAATCTACATTAGGCAGAGCCCCTCACTAACACTCTTCAAGAAAAACCTTGATGAGTGGATGGGAAACAGAAAATTTACCCTGGGGATCACTGCAGTGGCTCTGCTGAACAGAGGCACAGGGAACTAATGGCTCTGCTGGACAGAGGCACAGGGGAAGTAGTCTAAGGGGGTGGCAAAAGCCAACACATTCTGGCTAGGCTTATAGATGCCCTCAGGCAGATAGCCTAGTACTTTCCTGTGAACCTATGAACCAATTCAGGGTTGATCGTTCTCTGGTTTTGAAATATATGTGTGAGTTGCTATCCTATGGCCTTTATTACTCTTCCATTAAGATTAATTTAAAGGCCATATCAATGTATCTGCTCATGGATCCTACTCTTTCAGTGCAATCTCATGCCAAATGAAGATGTTTTTGAAAGAGATTTTGCATAAGAGGCCACTACAAAAACTGGTGGTACTTCCCTGGGATCTTAATTTTATGTCTGAGAAGCTAATACTTGTTCCATTTAAACCAGATATTCTGAATGACTTAAAGTTCTTAACAAGGAAAATAGTTTTACTGATTGCTCTGACCTTTGCAAGACAAATAATTGAGCTGTAAACATTTGTGGTGAGTCAATCTTATCTAATTTTCCATAGAAACAGGGTTTCTTTGAGAACTAATTCTTCTATGCCCAAAGTGGCATTCATATTTACTTTAAGCCAAACTATCCATCTCCCCCTTTTTTTTCTGAAGCTAAAAATTAGAGAGAAAAGATTCTCCTTCACTTGGATGTCTACAGATGACTCGGGTACTATCTTGACAGAACTAAATCTTTCAGATCTTACGATCAGTTGTTCATTTCTTGAAAAGGTAGAAAGAAGGGACAGCCTTTGTCAAAACAAACTATTTCCAAATGGTTGCCAAAAACTATTACCTTTTGTTATACTCACCCAAACAAAACTATTCCAGGCAGGGTCTAGGCCCAACTCTATCAGGCCTTGGCTTCATCTATGGCGTTTTGGAAAGGGTTGGATTCCAAAAGTATTCTAGAAGATGCTACTTGGTCTTCTGTACATACTTTTACAAAGTACTCTATGCTTGATTCCTTCTATAGGTCTGGATCAGGCTTTGCTAGGACCATTCTGTAGGGGCTGCTGGACCCTTATCCTTTCATTTCCCAAATGTAGTAAGCTGGGGAACTTTACCCATATAGCCAAGGTTAGTGCAGCAGTGATGAGTATGATCAACACAGTAAACCTACCATAACAGTAGATGTCTGAATGATGACTGCTGTAGTAACCACTCCCTCCCTCCTTCTCCTTGCCTTTTGGTGCATTATTTATGCCAGGGTGTAGACATTTACTTTTTGTTGTTCCTTGGCATGAAAGATCTGAAGGGCTTCACACCCAAACATGCCTTTTTAGTCATCTCAGCTTGGGCTGACTGACTGTTTGTGCACATGGAAGGTGATCTGAAGCTTTAGAAGCTAGACAGCTGTTATCTCCTTGGCAGGATATAACCCACATACCTAAGGCTACTGCAGCTATGATCATTCAAAATCAACTGTTATGGTAATTTTACTTACACAGTTGTACTTTCCCTGATCGCTTCATAAACCTAACATCACCAATTACTTCCTAACACCAAAACTCGCTGTTATTCTCTAACCATAATCCCAAATCCCTCTCCCTAAACCTAACCCTAAATCTCCTAGTCCCCTCTTGAACTTTCTCTCCATAGCTGCCACACTTACCTTACTTAAACTCATGCATGTGTTCCAGTCAGCTCCCCTAAATCCCACTCTCCCTCCCCATAGGTGCTGCCCCTTGCCTGAATACATAATCAGGTTTCACTGTGAGTAGCAAGCCCACAGGAGCTGCCTGACAGATGAGTTCCCAGCAGTGAGACATTGGTGTGTGAGCAGATGGGACTCAAACAGTTTAGGAACAAATGTTTTTAGTGTGAGGTGAGATAGTACACAACCAGATGTATAAGGCTGTAAATATAGAATTAATTTCTGACTGCATTCTTTTCTTAAACACCTTCACTGTCATCACTGCTAGCAGAATAATGAAGACTCATTGTATCATCCTCAGGTTTTAGAGCCTTCATAAATAACAGTGAAACAATCATTGCTATTCATTCTGTCACTTATCTTGTCCTTTTTCACTTGCTTTACTAATGTATATGTCCTACAGCATTTTCTTAATCTTCGTCTTCCACTAAGTACTTTTGCTGTGTGTATCAGATACGCCACAGGCAGTCTGTTTATATTTTATGCTTCAGCTAAATTCCTACAGGAACTTCAGAAGCTTTCTCTATTCTATTAAACTTGCCAAGTGAATTCAGGTTCCAAAGGATTAGACAGGGGATGAGTCAGATGTTACTGTTTGTTGCGCAGAAGAACCAGGGTCTAATTATGTCAAGATTCACAAGTACATGGAAGACTCAAAAGGCATCTGATACAAATAACCAATAATTCATACTACAAGAAGTTGAACTCAGAGTGGCATTATGCCACTCAGGTATAAAACTTTCTCAAGAGTGTGAAATGTCGTAAATTTCCTGATGAGTATAAGCTTGTAGAGTGTAATGTTGAGGAAACAGAATCAAGAGTCTCCCGAACATGTCAGATAGTTAAGTTTATTTTTTCTGAAGTCTAAAGAGCAGAGATCTGAACATTCAGGTCTGGCTATGGAGAAATAGTTCCTAAACCTATTAGCTACAGCAACTGTAATCATAAAGTACCAGATTACAGCAAGAAAGAACTGAATAAATATAATAAGAACTGAAGTTATTGTAGTAAATTAATGTTAATGTAATATCAGTGGCATACTAAAATTATAGTTCAGAGCAGTATTTTGGAATCACCATTAGTAATACTGCTATTTTTTTAGTTTTATTTATAACAGTCTGCTTATCTTCAAAAAAAAACAAAAAAAAACAGGGGATGCACTGTAGTATGGGTAGTGTACAGATTTACAGAAGAGTTTCCAACTTGGAGTTGATGTAAACATTTTGAAGAGTTGACATTGTCTGCCTTATGCTTCTTTATTTGTGCCTTTCAGATTAGAAGTACATTATTATTTCTCCTTACATCTATCGTCTGAAAATCATTCTTAAAGATAATTCTGCTTATTTTTTATGCTTAACAATAATATCTTGATGTCTGCATTTTTTTTGTATTCGTTTAGTTTAATGACATTTGTGGGTCTACATTATACTCTGTAATCTTGAAGTTTGCTTCTCTATTTTTGTTTTTGTTTCTGGGTCAATGATAAAAATAGTCCACTGGATACATTTCACTCAGTAGGTTATTTTAAAGAATAAATAAAACACCCTGTGGCAGTCTCGAGGACGAATGCCAGGTTTATATTCTTTCAGTGAATCAGCTTTGATCATATGTAAAGTTGTACTATTCCTTAACTCACATGGTAAAATATTTCACATAATCTGTGTCAAGAAGGTGGTTCCCTCTATCTTTAATACGCAGCTGGCTGTTATTGAGCCAAAGGAAGTTGAAAGCATTTAAATTCAGGATTGATAATAACTGCAGCATATTCCAAAATGTATAGAAAGGAGATTGGCTAGAGCTGAATATTTAAAGGAACTGCATTTGTAGGGCATTATGAACATTAAAAAATAGTGTGTAGAATTTGTTCATCTCTGTACATAATTAGAAGATTTGTGGTCATAGCCCAATCAAGGCACAGTAACGGATAATCTAATATAGCATGCTGAATTGTACTGCGCACTGACAAAATGCCAAGTGTCAATTGTGCGCTTGCTTCTTTCTGTGTATTTCCAGCTATCTAGAGAAAAACTCCTCCAGTGTCAGAGGCAGAATTCCTGTCCCGGGTGCTATGTCCACTTTTCTGTCACACAGCACATGCTGAGGAGTATGGATTATTGCTGCTTGGGCTTTCTAAAGTTTAAAAAATGTTTAAAATGCAGAAATAGTTACAAAGCATATTGTGTGCTGAGTTAGAATTGTAGTTTTCAAAAATATTGTTTTCCAAATACTTCCTGTAAGCTATACATTTTATTGTAGCTTTTATTTGTACCAGCTAATAGCTTTTTAAGCCCAGCAACCCAATGTAGTATAGTTTGAACTTGATTGCAGAGAAGTACAAGAAAGTGTTACTCTCTGAGCTGGTGTATATATAATTAGCAGGTGTGTGGGGATAAAGGGGGTCTTGCCTCCTGCAAAAAAGTAGATTTTATTTTTCCTTCAAATCTTTGTGATTGGAAGCATTGCTTGCTTGAATCTTTGTTAGTTGAACTGTTATGAGTATATGATAGCTGCTCGAAGTTTTGATGCTTTGAGCATCTGTTACACATGCTCACACATTTAAATTATGCAAGTGCATGCGTGTGTGTGAGTGAAATCTTTTATAATCTGAATAATCTAAAATACTGACATTTTAGCCATGTTTTAGTTTTTGCATTCCTTGAAACAGAGTGTATTTGTTGTGAATCACAATCAGTCACTCTCACTCACCGGGCAATGATGACAGATCATGTCATTTCGGGCAGGAGCTTCAGGCATGTGTCACTGCTGTACAGTAATACACTTCATGTTTGTGTACGCAGTGTATCAGCTGCAATAGCAATACATCAATATTTCATTTACAGGAGGCGTTTTGTTCTTACTTGTTAATGTGATCTTATCAGCTTCTGTGTAGCTTTTTTTATCATTCCTCTTGCAATCCTCATTTTAAGTAATGTTAACCACAGATAATGCAGTATGGATAACAGGAGGCAAAAATTAAGTAATTGGCATTCATGTCAGCTCCTTTTCTCTGACTGACAGCAGTGTTGATGGAAACCTGTTTATTAACTGCATCTTTCCAGGCACCCACTGTGTAGTACAGTTAATACATGCTGAGCACAGAAGTTTGATGCAGCACACGTTTTTTTTTTCTTTTGTATTTTATATTATTATTGTGAGATATGTTTTTCAGTTTAGTTTCTTAACTACTTTAATGTAGCAAATAAAGCAGCTAACATCTATGTTTTAAAAGGCAATATAATCCATATATATTTTCTTTGAAAAGCAGGCTAGTCAGATTTGCTTTTTAAAGCACTTATTTTTTATGTGTAAAAAATACACTAATGCATGTAAATATACATACATATGATTAATTGTATTTTGTACTGATTTCTGTTTCACTTCCCGTACTTGTTTGGATTTTATCATTAATCTAGCCATAACTGGGAGGAAAATATGCATACAAATATATGAAGATACCACAATGAAATATGATAATAGGAAATGTGATGGCATACTTGGGCCACTTGATCCTGACAGATTTTCCTATTTCTGTGTCCCACACAGGCTACAGATGCAGGGGAATCTAGATCCTAATTCCTCTACACACAATGAAATGAGATTCTCTCTATCATATATCTATCTTGTTTTCTCTTTAGCCCATTTCCCCTTTGGATTCTGCATTGTGTTATATGTGAACAAGTACTTTGTTATTCTTTCGCTGGTGAATTTGACAATGCAGGTTGTATATCTCTTGATCAGGAGGTTGTGTATGTGTAGATACATGCATGTACCACCTGAAGACAAGCATAGGATAATGGGAAGGTACGGCACACATTCATGCAGTAGCATGACATTGTGCTAGTATCCAGGATGTCCTGACCAGTCCTGAAGATAGGTGGGAGGCTTAGGTGGGCCTGGTAGACCTGGTGAACAAGGCAAAATATATGACTAGTTGCAACTCATAGAAAATTGCAAGGAGGAAAAAACTACAGAATGCACCAACTAAAATAAAGTTGCAGTATGTTGGCTTGGGGTAAAGGAAAACTGACAGAAGAATGTACAAATATTTGCAAGTGGAGTACATTGTTTAAGGAATAGAAAAACAAATGTACAATACATTACCTTTACTTTGCACATATGTGTTTCCTTGTTCCTTTAGCTAACATACCTTAACAGTACCACAGCTGATACTCTTTGTAGATTCACATACTGTCTATGCAGTGCCAATCATCTGTATAGTATATTCTGTGACAGTGCAGTTTTGAGTTTCAAGGAGCATGTTTTTTCTAGTCATAGGCTTTGTTGGATTTTCAAGTGCTAAGAATATCAGCATCCTAGACACTATATTCCTTACACCTTATATTTTAATACAACAGATTAATTTATGAAATATTTTACATAAATGTCTAAAATATGAGTAATCTTAAATAGTTTAATTTAATTCTTGTTACTTTAAATTACTCAACAATACTACAGACCATGCAGCTTTGATTATTTTTCAATGGTAAAAGTAATATTTTTGGAAGATGGTAATTTTAAGTTTGCTTCCAATTTTAGCCACTCTGAGTGTCTCAGGTTTTGAGTTTTACTTGTACCTCTTAAATATTGTGTGTTGCCTTCCACATTTTGATGATGTCTATTCAATGAACCAACTTCATTATTATTAATTTTCACATTGTTTATTAGGTCCATACAAAAGGGTATCGATTCTGCATTGTATTAAGTTTGATTGTTCTTAGAATGTGTCATCCAATCTGCTTGGCAATGGATTCCTTTGTCACTCTTAAGTGTTGCCAAGATCAGTCTGTCTAAAGTTTATTTCACATTTTCATGAGACTTAGCTCATTTGTCTTAAATGAAAATCACATTTCTAGACAAGTATTTTTATTTGGACTTTTTTCTAACTGTGCATTTATATGTCCATTTAATTTGAAATATAACTAAGGCTCCTATATCAAAAATGGGCTCCAGCACTAATTGTGTGCTGCAGGTCCTGTATATTGCATCACCAACATTCATGTGTATAGATGTCACTTTAACTTGACTGTTATCTTTTGGAATATTCTGTCTCCAAACAACATCTTTACTTTAAATCCACCAAGACAAATGGACTCAAAGACAGCCAGATTCTCCAAGGTAAAACCAGTTTATTCAAAAATGCATATGTACTTTCACAGACTGAGCTGCTTCATCAGATGCTAACACTTTAGCTAAAACACTCCCATTTAAGTATAAAATGACCACCTAATGGGTGGTCATGTGACTGTATTCCTTGAACAACTTTTAAAAAGACATACACACCAAAATATGTAGGCATAAACTTATATACACATATATCAAAAGTATATATACAAATGTATATAAAAATATATAAGAACCTTAAAAAAAAAAATAATATATATATGTATATATATATATATATATATATATAAAAACATGAAAAAACAGATAAAACATATAAACACATATGAAAACTAAACACTGTCTTGGAATAAGGGGTCTAAATTTCAACCTGGGTCTTAGTGGAACAAAATCATTGAGGCCATGACCATGGTCTCCCTTAACCTTATTATCCACTTAGACTCAAGCTGTTCAGTGGTATTTCTGATGTCACCACCTCTTATAGTCTCATGCACTCTGCCTATAACCATGAAATTAAGTCTATGCTCTGCACTAGTAGCCAAAACATGCTTGGCTAGAGCACTGGCCTTATTGCCTTTAACATAATTAATATGCTCTCTAATCCTTTCTCTCAGTGTCCTTGTCTGTTTTGCCCAAGTAAAATTTGTAACATCGGGTACAATAAGCTAAATAAACAACATGTTCAGTGTGCAGGTGGCAAGCACATCAAACTGAT
Source organism: Protopterus annectens (assembly GCF_019279795.1). Lineage (NCBI taxonomy): Eukaryota > Metazoa > Chordata > Ceratodontiformes > Protopteridae > Protopterus > Protopterus annectens. The sequence continues at coordinate 372,396,538 of NC_056739.1, read as the reverse complement.
ACACTCTATTCTGATCATGATGTTCAAAACAAGATGTAGTATCAATGTATTGGCAAACTGAACACTTGCCACATGGTATGGTGGCTTTCAGTTTATGATCTTTTTTATGTGTGGGATAACAAAATGTTCTTCTCAAAGATTTCATGTTCTTAAACAAAAATTTGGGTGAAGGCTCTAGTAATTCCCCGATGTCCTTATCTGTAATTAGTATATTCCAGTGGTTTCTTATCATGTTCATATAAGTGGGAATATTACTGGAAAAATATAAAGGCACCTAACTTATTTCCACTTGGTGTAGCATTACTCGGAGTATTTCGTGCCATTCTCTTAGAAAAATAAGGCTCAGCCCTACTGTTTCTTAAGGATTTAACTTCCTCAATGTTATAACAAATGTCACTTTCACCATAACCACTCTATTCTAACTGCTGTTTCGTGGCAATAACCTGATCAAAAAAAAATCTCTGTCCTGAACATTTAATCTGGATGCTATATACAATTGGTTTTTAACCACATTATTAAAAATGTAGGATGGATGCATACTATCCCTTGACAGCAAGTGGTTAACATAGCAACGTTTTCTGTATAATGTAGTAAATACAGTACCAGTTTCATCTACTTCAACCATAACATCTAATAAATGTATACACTTAGAAGATGCAATTGTAGTAAAATGTAGGTAAGTTGTGGTGCTATTAACTTATTTCTCAAAATCATAAAGCTGGTCCATTGTTCCAACCCATAAGAAAAACAAATCATCTACAAATCTTCTGTAGAATGGTATAAACTGAGCAAAAGGACTATCCAGGATATATTCCTGCTCCCACATTGCCATCACAGTGTTGGCATAGCTATCGGTACACGAGGTGCCCATAGCTACGTCATTACACTGCCAATAAATGGAATCACCAAACACAAAAATATTATTCTCTAATACACTTTTTAAAAGGGTACACATAACAGTGATTTTATCACACTCCATTTCAGAATTCTTATGTAGAAACTGTCTGAGTTTATCAACTCCTACATCATTGGGTATTACAGTGAATAATGATGTAACATCCATCGCAACCAAAATAAGATTATTGTCAGACTGCTTATTCTGCTCTAGGAACAGAAATAAATCACCTAGAAAATGTTCAGTATCCTTTAAAATAAACACATTTTTATTCAGAATAGCTCTAATATTTTGTTATAAATAAATAGATAGTGGTTCTGTGAGCCAGTTACGCCCTGGCACTATAGGGCGTAGTGGAGGTTGTATTGCATTCTTATGGATCTTAGGTAGACCCTGAATCATAGACAACAGTGGATCTTTAACAGTGAAATATTCAAACACGTTCCTATCAATCAAATTAGTTTTATAAAGTTTATTGAGTACATGTTGAATAGTGATTTTCATAGACTCGGTCTTTCCACTGGTGCTACATGCACTTGTTCTGCTTTTTGTGTGAGACAGTCCACACGCCCCTCACATTACATATTTCTGAGCACATGAGTGATATCAGGAATAAGAGGTTGTCTAATGCTCTTTACAAACATTCTCTCAAATATCCCACGGCACAGTTTATGTTTATCATTGACAAAACTGAAGGTGACAGGAGGAATAGAAGTGGTGAGAATGGTGTAGGGAATAAGGAAGAGAATTGGAGTATAAGACAGGGAGGTTTATTTTCTCCCGTTCTTAATGAGCATTTGTAATATGTCCAGTGAAGAATGGGTTTAGGGGATGGGCCAATATATTTAACATGTTGGTATTACCTATGTTTTTGTTCACTGAAGAAGGCTTTCATGCCAAAACCGGTTTGAATATGTTGGGTGTTGTGCTTATGCATGCACCTGTGAAGTGTGTTTATTAAATTACTTTTGTTCCACCTTTGATTGCTGCCCAGTTTTGGCTGGATTTGGTTTGGCTTTTGGGCCTTTGCACCTGTTGTACTTGCGGAGCTTACATTCTGGATTCCTTTTTACAGATTACCAAAAGCTGATCAACTGCTGTCTTCTGACACAGGCAACAGGCCCGGGTGACACAATTCATAAATTCCTGTCCCACAAGGTCAGGATCTGGTAGAGTAATTGGAGCTAGATCCAGATGAATAATGACCAGGTAACATGTGGGATATACATAAAATATTTGTATTGCCTATCACACCCTCTTTTTATTGATAAGTCTTATTTAAAATGTTTTTTCTTTTTTGCACAAGTCATCGATCCTTTTGTGGATATGGCTCTGGTCTGCATCAGTGACCCTAGAACGCCACTGTTCTATGTTAGTCCGGTACAATCCTAGTCTTAAGGTTTAAACAAATCACTTTCTACATTGCTTTCAATTTTGTAGCTCATTTTACAAACTGAGTTAAACTGATGTTTGTTACAGTAATACCTTGCTTCTGGTAACTGTTTTATAAGTAATACTCACAGAATAAGCATCTGTACTTGCAAGTAAAAGAGTTCTAGTTCCTGAAAAGCCTTGCTTTTATTGTCTTTCTTTCCCTTCTGAGATTTATTTTAATTTTTTTTTTCTGTAGACCATTCATCAACATGCTGTGTTTTTATCCAAGTTGTAATTACACACCATGAATTTGTCTTAAGGATGCCAAAACAGAAGAGAGGTTATATGCATTGTTACTGTTGCTCAGACTGTACCAAACATTTATGTTGTAGCACAGTATGTGTACAATATAATGTTTGAAAGGAGAAGGTAGAATCTGTGATTTTTATTAGCACATTACATTTTAAAACACTTTATTTAAAACCTCTTTGAAGTGGTTACTCCAAGATTGATTTATTTTATTCATAATGTAGAAACCACAGAGCCGTCTAAAATAGTAATAGTGGGGAGGATACAGACCCCACCTGAAGGGAAGTGATGTTGGACAGACTGTCCCCACAAGAAAAACATAGACATCAAATTGAGTTTTAAATGCAGTTTCAGTCTCTATGTTTTCATTCATACAGCAATGGCACAGTACACTGTACCCAGCTGGATTTTGGATTTCCTTGATGTACATAAAGTTTGTGATGTCTGTGCTGGCTTTCTATTATCAAAACCCTGCTATATGTATATTTCTGTCTTTTATGTTGTCATTTAATATATAACCTTAGTGTTTTATACATACATTGCATTGATTATTTTCTTATAAGTTGTTTATTTTCTTCAACACCCATTGAAATTCTTCTACATTTTGAAGAGTTTCAAAACTGAGTTTAAATGAAACACTGTATATGTTAAGGTGGTCTTGTCTCTCTCTTTGCATTCCTGCTGTGGCTCTAGTCCATTTTTTGTTCCTCTTCTCTGAAGTCTGTGTGTCACGCCTATGTTATAATGTTCATAGGTTCATAGGTAGTACTAGGCTATCGGCCCAAGGGCCTACGCAAGCCTAGCCAGCAAGGTTCCCTGGCTTACGCCACCCAAGACAGTTAATTTTCTGTGCCCCTGTCAAGCAGAGACACAGAAGTGATCCCTGGGGTGTATTTCCTATTTCCCATCCACTCATCAAGATTTTTCTTGAAGAGTGCTAATGAAGAACTTTGCTTGACATAGATGGGTAGCCTGTTCCAGAGTATAGGAAGTCTCTGGGACAGGAATCTATCCCTCCAGCATGTCCTGTTTATTGTATTCACAAGGTTTAGGTCCCTAGAGCATGTAGATTGGAGGGATTGTGATTTATTTAGGTGTAGCATGTCCAACCACTCTGAGTTTGACATAGCTTTATATGTTAGGCAGAGATCTCCTCGGAGTAGGCGATATTCTATGGAGTAAAGCTGGACATTTTGAGGCGGTCAGTGTAGGGCATTTGTTTGAGGCCAGTAATCCTCTTTGTGAGGTACTTCTGTGGCCTTTCCAGCTGCTGCAGATGTCTTGTGAGGTACATTCCAAAAGGGGTGTTGTACTCTATAATGGGTCTAATGAGTGTCGAGTAGAGGGGAACAATTACCTTTTTTTCTTGGATGAGAACCCTTTTATGATGAGGTGTGCCATGTAGAAGGACATCCTGACTACTGTGGCGATGTGACTATCAAAGGAGAGACTACTGTCCACCTGGGTCCCAAGGTCTCTTATCACGCATTCAGTGTTAAGTAGATTGCTGCCTATGTGGTAGTTCATGGGGACAGAGTTTTTACCAAAGGGGATGACACTGCACTTTTTGGCATTGAGCTTGAGGCCATGGCTCTGACACCAGGCATCTGTCTCAGCGAGGCCCTTCTGTAGGATGTCCACATCATTTGGGGACTTGACTATGGCTCTTAGTTTGCAGTCATCTGTGAACTTCATTAGCCAGAGGCCTTCTGTGTTAGCCTGTACTTCAGAGAAGTACATACCAAACAGGAGAGGTCCCAGGACTGAACTCTGTGGTACTCCACTTGTCACTGCTTTGAAGTCAGATTTGGAGTCTGCAACTTTTACAGTGTGGGTTCTGTCAGTGAGCCAGTTGGCAACCCATCTTGTGACGTAGGGATTTATACCTAGTTTAGTGAGTTTAGCTATAATTCCAGAATGGGGGATAGTGTCGAAAGCCTTGGCGAGGTCAAGATAGGTTGTGTGAACCACCTTACCCTCATCTACGGCTTTGGTGACTGCCTCAAAGAAGTCGATCAGGTTCAGGAGGCATGATCTGCCTTTCACAATCCTGAACTGGGTGGGATCCAGAGTTTGGAGGTTACCAATGTCTTTGTTTATGAGTTCCATGATGATATGTTCCATGGTCTTGCAGACCAGGCTCATCAGGCTAATAGGTAGATAGTTCCTGGGATCAGTGGTGGCTCCCCCTTTGTGGAGTGGGATAACTGTTGCTGTGTGCCATTCAGTGGGCAGAAAGCCCGATGCGAGGCTATAATTGAACATGGTGCTTAAGTGGGGAGCCAGTTTGTTCTGAAGTTTATGTAAAACGCAGCCTGGGATGTTGTCCAGTCGCATGGATGCTGTGTTTTTGGCTTTAGAGAGTGCAGCTTTTACCTGAACAGTTGTGATTACAGGGACTCTGCATTCTTCCTGTATAGATATGGGCCCTTTAGGGGGAGAGACGGGGGGGGGTAAAGTTAGCACTGAACCTATCTGCCAGGATGTTGGCAATATCAGTTGGTTCTGTAATTTTCTTGCCTTTGTGCTGTAACTCAGAGCAGATCTGGGTATTGCCATCGAGATTCTTCACATAGCTATAGAATGCTTTGTGGTTGTCCTTGGAATAAGTGGCGATTTTGTTTTCGTAGCTAGCTTTGGAGTATCTTATAAGGGATCTCAGCTTCTTACTGAGGCTGACCAGGGAGCTCCTCCACTCATGGGATTTTACTCTCTTTTGCAACAGTTTCTTCCCTCTGTTGTACAGTTTGTTTATGGCAGGGGACCACCAGATTGGCTTCCTTTTTTTGGAGGATAGCGTCTTGGTTCTGTTTGGGATAGCACGATCCATGCACTCATGTAAGTGCTTATAGAGTGCATTTGTGTAGGATTCAGCAGTTGTAACTGTATTGTCCATCTGCACGGGTGTCATGAAGTTCACCACTTCTGTGTTAAGAAGCATGAAGTTGGCTTTGGAGAAATTTTTTACTGTGGTTTCCTTAATGGGGGTGGGGGCAGAATGTGGATATCAAGGGTGATTAACTTATGGTTGGATCGGACCAATGAGGAGTTGTGGAACACCAGTCACTCATGCTGGTAATGACTAGGTCTAGGATATTGTTGCCCCTGGTGGGGGTGTGGATAAGTTGATCCAGGGCATTGGAGTTTATGAATTCCAGAAAGCGTTGAGCTAAGGAGTTGGTACACGAGTAGTTTTCCAAGTTAATGGTGGGGTAGTTGAAGTCATCCATTATTAGGGTGTTTGGTTGAACCCTAATATTTTCCAGTACATCAAGAAAAGAGGAGTGGGAATCCTGGGGCATGGTGGGAGATCTGTAGCAAGCTACAATTTGGATTGCAGTTTTGCCCAGAGTTAGTTGCCCTTGGATAACCTCGGATGCATTGTGCTGAGCAACTAGCCTGAAGGTGTGGATATCCTTAATGAATATGGACACACCTCCACCTTTGGTGTTTCGGTCCAGGTTACATGGCCAAAAAGTGTGTAATGATTTATAGCCTGGTAGTGCAGAGGTGCTCTCTGGAGCCTTGAACCAGGTCTCAGTCACTGCACAGATATCGATGTTCTCCATTTTAAAGAGTGCCTCGAGTGAGTGCATTTTGAGATTTAGACATCTAGCATTGAGTAGCATTACCCTCAGTTTTGCTTGCCTGTTCCTGTTATGGTGGTGAATCTGTTATTTGAACCTTGCCTTAAAAAGGCACTATAGGGGCAGCAAGAGCCTTAGCCAGTATCCGGAATCCCAGGGGTGACAGGTGCAGGCCATCTGTGGCAAAGCATCGTGGTCTGTCGACCATGTCATCCCAAGCGGACAGATACTGGATCCCCTTAGAATGACATAAGAAGTGTAGCCAATTGTTGAAGTCAATCATTTTGTCCTTGTACTGTGGTATCATTCTGGGTGATGGCAGAATGCTACTCAGGGCTAAGGTCATGTCTGCCTGGGCTACAAGATCGGAGAGCTCTTCCATGTCTCTTTTCATGTAGTCCAGGGAGGTACATTTCAGGTCATTCTCACCAACATGGACAATGACAGAATCATATTTGTACTTGTTGTGGAGTGACCTGAGTGTGTGGGTTATGTGGTGGATCCTGGCACCCGTCAGGCAGCTGACAGTAACCTTCTTGCTTAGCCTGGTGAGTGGGACATTAGTGTGCCTGACTATAGAGTCACCTACGACTAGTGTGTTGCGTACATTGTTTTGCCTTATTGGCTGTGATTGAGTGGCACACTGAGTCTGTGGGCTATGTGTCATTTGGGTTGTGTTGGGGGATGGAGGTTGCTTGCGTTTCTGCTTTGGAGGTCTCTGTTGCTTAGACAGATTATTATTGAGAGCCTCCACAAATGTTTTTGTGTTACTATGTGTTGAATTTGATTCTGTAGATTTAGTGAGACTATGTCATGAGTGTAGTGTGGTGCAAATGTTTTCTTTCTCCTCATGACTGTCAAGTTCAGTCTTGGTTGGAGAGACCATTACCTCCAGTTTGGCTAGATAAGTGCATCTCTCACAGGTTGTAGTGTTGGGTGGTAGGAGGAGAGGGTTGTTTGTGTACATGAGGCAATTTCTACATTGCCTCAAGATGCCCAGATTCATCAGATTGACAGGAGAGAACACTGGGAGCTGACCCTTGGACATGCCTGAATAAAAAACTATTTTCCTCTAGATAAGTGAGGAAAGTGAGTACAAGAGCTGTTTTTCTCTAAGCAAGTGAGAAAAGTAAGTACAGAAACTGTTTTCCTCTAGGTAATGAGGAAGATTGAGTGCTATAGTAATTAGTAGCTTATTTAGTGCTTACAAGTTCTCAACAAGTGCTGATCATGAATAAGCAAATTTAAGTGCTAAAACTAAGAATCTGTATCTGTACTAGATGAGTTACAGGACAGAAACAAGTGCAAATGCAAGTTTTCAAATCAGAAAGTTGGGAGAGATGGAAGAGATTGCCCAAATGGCCAATAAATGCAGTTTCTGGGCCCGAACCACTCATGTGGTAGGTTACCTAGTGCTTACCACTCCCACTGATAAGCTAGAAGGCTTCCCTCCAACACAGAAATGCTTGGGGGGCTCAGAAGCTTACACATAGTCCGGGATACAGCAAAGCTGTATCTGGAACACTAGTTACAGGAAAGGTAGGAAACAGGCTTACAGTTATTTATTTATTTTTTTTTGTTACAGAAAAGTAGCAAAAATAGTAGTAAAAACAATTCACATGCAGTGCAAGCTAGCACACTTGAGTATGTAGCAATATTAGACCAATCACAGTTTAAAAAATGCAATTAAATTAAAAAGGACTAAAAGCAAGTGCAGCAAGATTTTATTAGGTAGAATGTGGTAAAGAGATGGGACTGGGGTAAGGTTACCATACGTCCGGGTTTCCCCGGACACGTCCTCTTTTTTGGGCTCCTGTCAGGGAGGTTTTTGAAAATTCTGCGATTTTCAAAAAGCAGACATCCCTATTTATTTATTTTTTTTGATTGGCTCATATACCGGTATACAAACCAATCAAAAAACGGAGCTCTGTTCAATGCGGAACTGCTTGATGTCCCCAAAAGAGGGTCCGCTGTGCATGTGTTTGATTGGCTCATATTACTGGTATACGAGCCAATCAAAACTCCCCAAACACGGACCTTTTTTTTTTTTTTTTTTGCTCTTCAACTAAGAGTAGAAAGAGGATGAAAAAAGCTACCAGCACATATTATTTCAATCTCTTAGGTTGAAGAGCAAAAAAAAAAAAGGTCTTTAGTTTTTTTTTTTCTCTTCATCCTATGAGGACAAAATAATATGTCCTCTTTCACATACAAATAATTATGGTAACCCTAGACTGGGGGAGTGCCAAATTTAAACTATGTACCAAAAATAGGGAGGGTGGGTAGGACAAAACAGTTTCAACAGAGATCTAAGCAACAACTAACAGTACAACTAACAGTACAAACTTTAAAACCAAAAAAATATACTCAGCTCTGTATATTTGCAGATCAGTCTCTCAGAACAGTGAGACAACAGTTTCAACAGAGATCTAAGCAACAATTAACAAACTCTATAACCAAAATATATGTTGAAGTCTATAGAACTGTATCAAGATCTCCAAATGAGTTTTAGTATTTATTTATGTATTTGCATTTGTTAATTGAGCAATGATCCACATCGACCTTTCAGACTCAGCGTGGGATAACTCTCTAGCTAAGTGACTTGCTCAGAGTTAGAGAGTAGGCAGATGGAAGCTGAGGAAATCAAACCCTTCCACAGAATGCATCTCATTACCCCCTGTGTTAATTGTCAGAGTTACTTGTAAATGGGGATAATAACTTACTGTTCTTTAATAAGATTTTGTGTGTCGTCACTGCATCATTCCAGCCTTTCCTGCCACTTTCTCACACTGTGAATTTACCTATAGCCTATAGGTGATCTAAGTACTACTGGTACATATCATGTCTTGTTAATACTGTTACTTGACCCCCCACCCTTGTTACTTCTTTTTATTTATTGGAGCACAGATGAATTATTTTGCATTTAATTTGAGCTGCCTGTTTTGGCTATTTTCTTTAGCCTTTCCAATACACATCCCATCATTGCTATGGTTTCTTGTTTTATCACTGTTGCATACCTTTGCATCATCAGCAAAATGACAACTATTTCCTTCTTGTCTTCTGCCATGTTATTTATCAGACATCCTTAATGACCTAATCCAGTGGTGACAATGGCTGTGCTGCCCATCAGTTCATCATTCATTCATCCAAGTTATCTCCAGATATTAGCTGCCTAGGCCCATGAAAGGTCTATTTGATTGTTTAATAAATTATTACTATTATTTTTTTTACCAAAGATTCATGTTATTCTAGCTTATGTGGTGTAGACTCCCTCAGTGCTATGGCTTTGTGTGAGTTTCTGAATGTGGGCCCCCCCCGCCACCCATAGATGATGAGCTCCTGTAGGAGACAGTAAGCCAGATAGCTAATCACAGAGATGTGGCTTAACTTCAGTAGTAGTAGTGGCTCTGTCTGCTTGTGTCCTGGTGCTCTTTAGTAGGTCACTGCTTACAGTTAGACATGGACTTGGAGCATCTCCACCCCCGCCCCTGCTAAGATGACAACACCTCAAAATCTGAACCACAAGCCTATTCCAATTGCTGTTCTGTTGCATATTGGTTTCACAAAAAGGTATTGCACTTTTACTGGAAGTTCAACCTATCTGGTTTATTCTTTCATACCAACTTCATGCTTTTTGTTTAAAGCCTTTTTCAATCACTGCAACATATTGTCAGTGTATGAATTTGTGAAGTCCAAAGATCTTAGTATGATTGACTCATGTTATATTTAACTTTGCATGCACACTGTTAAGTAACCACTTATTCTCAGAGTGTTACCCATTTACAGATATGAGATTCTGTCCCCATTTGAACGTAGGCTCAAGATTGTCCTTTTACAAGCAGTCTTTAGTACTACTTTTATGTAGCTCACTTTTATGGTTTCTCACAAACAATACTCTTAACTGCATCTGTAACCAGTCTTTCCATTTACCTTAAGCTCGTTAAAGCCTGTCTTCCTTAGTACCTTTGCCTTCCCTGATAACATATATCATCTTATACTTTTCCTCCCTTAAATGAGTGGGCCTTTATGAAACTTACATTTTTCAGATATGTAAAATTTTATTTTTGCCTGATTTTTGTTCAGTGATTCTTAAGATGAGGATTTTTTTTCTTAAATGGACTGCAAATGATGACAAAAGAGGGAACTAACACAATTTTGTTATATAATATATTCAAAGTCAGTTACAAAGACTGTAACACCTTTAGCCACCGACTAATACTTTACGAGCATGCTTTCACATCATTATATTATAGAAAAGCTTAGTTGTCTTGCTGTATTATAATATTGTATTTTGTTATCCCAGATCTTGCCTTCTGATTCTGAGAGAGAATGCTAAAAATCTTATGCAAGTGTTTTCTAGCCTTCTGGGACTGCTGTTGTGCAAAGCAGAATGAATGCTGCATGCCTGCTGAATATCTAATTGCCGCAGCGTGACACCCAGCCTTTTCCTATCCGTAGAGGAGGCTTTAGCAGGCTACCACAGCAGGAGAGTCCGTGACACACACAGCATTGTCACCCAGCAGGGAACACGTAAGCAGTGCCATAGAGGTTTGATCTGAAGAAATTGGAGGCAGGCAAAAAACAGAACACTGCTTTCCACAAAAATTTGAAAGTAAATCTAAGATTGTAACATATTCAGGATGTTCTGCAAAATTGTGTTGGGCATCATAAAATATTGCTCTGGAATATTTTCCATCATTGTTTTTAATATGCAGTCATGTTTTTGCTGCTGCTGCTTCAATTAAACGCTTCAATTTGCATGCAGTTCAATGCTGAAATTGCTTTGTATTTTTGCAGTTTGTTTATTATCTCAAAAACATGGAGTGTATTTTACAAGTAAGACCCAACTCCATTTTAGGCAATATAGGTGTTGTTGCTGTATTGCTATATTAGTCTTTTCAGCTAACAAAACTATGTGTAATATGCATATAAATGCTGTGTGTTATGTAAACATAATTAACCTAATTAAGGGGGGGGGGATTTTTCACACCAATCAGCATGCACGTGTCACTTCTTTCTTTTTGTTTTTGTCGCACATACATTACTGCTTAAAGGAGTATATGCTCGAAATAACTTGCTTTTTTAGGGGAGAAAAAACATTGACTGTACCTGTCAGAGGGTTTTTTAGGCTTAAAATGACATTTGATTAAAACCACTAGTTTTTGCATGCTTGTTTCGTGACATGATGCAAATAGCAAATCATGGGCAGAGTTCACAATATATGACTAGCTTGTTTCACTGTCTAACTTTTGATTGGCTGAGGCTAAAGAGTTTTATTTGCCAATGAGAATTAATTTGGCAGAAATTAATAGTTTTGTCAGCACACTGCACCGGCTGAGGTCAAAGATATAACACTTGTTTCTGAACTGTTTTCTTTAAAATCATAGTAGCTGTTAAGGAACACCAAGGAAGGCGTGATTCATTTTTTAAATTTTATTTTTCAAGAAAACTTCTGTATTTCTCTTACTAGTTTAGCATTTTTTTTAGTATGTGACAACCTTTGATGTTGCCAGCAGAATTAAAGGATGTTTTGCTCCTTTATTCTTGGGGAGAAAACTAAAAAGTGTCTAATGGATTTTGAGGAACAGTAGACATCATCTAGCAAATATAGATGTGGGAACAGCACTCCCAACCTTTATCCTTCTATTGTGCACTGATTCGGTGCCAGGTGAATGCAAAGTAGTGATTGTAGTTAAGTGCAGAGGAGATTGTTATAAAATAAAAATAATGCCGCATAAAACTATTAACAGAACCCAAGGGAACATGTTACAGACTGGATGCTCAATTTACTAGATGTCAAACTCTTAATCAAACTTCTACAAATATCCATGCGATGCAGTTTGAACAAATTACAGCTTGACATCTTACCATTACCTCCAGTTTGTATTCTTTAGTATGTGCTCTCCAACTACATGGGCAGAGAAGTAGAGCTGGTGAAGAGATGGAACCTGCAGTCACATGGAGGGTGACTGCCTAAGGACACACCTGCTGTCAGTATACTTTGTGTGGTTAGTGGCCATGAAGGTGAGCAGAAGATGAGGTAGTTTCTAGTTTTTATTTTAATTAGGGTTCAGGGATACACTTTAGAGGAATTGGGATATACTAGATCTCAATGAAGAATAATGAGTCACACCAGTCTTTGTCAAGATTATGTCCTTGAATTGTCACATACAGACAGCACACTAAACTGGAATCTATAAAAGCAAGTGTGCAACCACACACGCTCACAAGCATATACTGTATTTCATGCTCTAGAACCCCATCTCCTTAACCTGCTATGTGAGGGCTGTCTCATTGCCAACCTAATACACTTTTACAATGCCACAGACACTGCTGTCACTAAAGAAGGGGCCACTATTCTAATTTCACTATCACTAAGGCATGCAAACACTAAATGTAATATGACTCAGATAGCAGAGACCTTCTGCTCATGTACAGTAGTTACTTAACATCCCAGTCTGGTCCACATTATCATTATTTTAAAAAGATGGGTTCAACCAAAAAATCCTGCTTTTGTTTGTTGATGACATATACATATTCTGGTTAGCTGTGTACCTTTAAAAAGATTCATCACTACAAGCACATGTAGGAGTGATATTACTGGTGTGACTCTTATCATTTTTGACCACCAAAATGTTATGTTTTAGAGCAGAAAAAGTTTTTCAGTGTAGTGCTAATAGTTATTGTTATGCATTTATTTACAGTTTTGATATTTTTCCTTTATTCTTGTTTGATCTGTCTGAATTTATTGCAATGATATATTTTAAATGAAGTCTCCCCCATTTCCTTATGTTTGTACACGTAGACTGAAGATACAACAAATGGAAGATGGCAGGTAGGGTGTCACAATTTGTTGGTAGGGTGGAACACTAAGTTGATTCCATTATGAAGAAAAGGAGAAACTGTATCTCGCCTCCTGCAATGGCACACCTTTTCACAAACCTTTTCAAAGCTGATCTCAAGCAATGAGCTAACTTTTCCGTATATACTTGTAATGTTACCTTAGCTCTCGCCATGGTAAGTCACCTGAAACTGTTAGAGAGATCTAAGTGATTTGAGGTTGACACTGGGATTCACAAGACCTTGCCAATTGGTTTTCTTCCTGAAACAGTCTCATTTGTCAGATTTTATGAAATACCAGTTGTGGCTGTGATGCATGGAAGATCCTGAAGCATGGAGAGTTTGGTGCTGTATGTCTTGATACTGTTTTTACGGAAAATGTTTTTCAGAGAAATTGTAATTCTTTGAACTAGTTTGCTATTTTGGCCATACATACATAGTTATAGATAAACAGACATTGATGAAAATCTTAAAAGATTTAGGCTAAAACCTTTTTTAGATGTGACTTTACATGCATGATATTTGCTAGTAATACTTTTTAATTGACATTATTTTTCAGATTACTGCATGTTACCTTGTCAGTTTACAGAATAAATGATGTCAGCACAGCCACAGCAACATCTTTGTATGCCATCTCTGCAACAAATGCACACCACTTGAACTTTTTAACTTGCTTAATTGCCTTCTGCTGCGTAACACAATTACAATATTGTTCTTTTCACTTTGGCAGCTGGGATGTGAGCAACATTTGCTATGTTGTTTCACATCATCTGCATTCTATTGAATAGAGTAACAATGTGTGTAAGGGGTATTACAGCTTTCCACACTGTAACCCATATGTTATGGTGAAGGGCAACAAACGGTACAGGTGTCTAAATGCAAAAGAACATGAACAGATGCAAGTCTTAGGAATGCACCAACTCTTTATACTCTAGGTACCAGTCAGAGATGCGCCATTAAATAAACAGCACTGCATTGTATGTTAAGTACTATGAATAAAAAAAAAATGTTAACCAGGTAAGCCGACTGAACATATTGTCCCCTTTCAAAAATCACACTGTAGACAAACAGGGGCTGCAGGAATCAAACCCAATTGCTGCAGGAATTAAGTCTAGCAGCATTTTGTCTTGCACCAAACTACAATCCCACTGATACAAACCTTAGCTCTTAGAAATATGTTAGAAAATATTTACAGAGTTGGATGCCTGGGTAAGTATGTAAAATAAATAATGGGGGATCTTTTGGATTGTTCATCTTCTGTGAGGGACATGTACAAAAAGAATAAAACATGGCAGGCGGTTCATTATAACAAACATAATAAATAATGCTTTTGCCATATAAAAATTATGGTGGTACAATGGCACAGCAGTTATTTTGGCCACCTCACAGCATGTGGTTGTTTTCTAGCCTAGCTCTTAGCTAGGGTACCTTCTATGCACATTCTCTTGTCTCCATGTTTTTTTGTTTTTTTTTACTAGGTGGGCCATTTTCTAACAACATGCCAAAGATGCACAGTAGTTGGCTTGTATTAATCCATATTAACCATACTGCCTGCATCATGGGTAAAAAAAACTAAATGTGGGTGTGTGTGTGCGTGTGTGCGTGTGTGCGTGTGTGTGTGTGTGGGCATGAGTGATACTATGGCTTGCACCCTGTTCAGGCTTACTTCCTCTGCTTTGTACATAATAAGTGCAGATAGGCTCTGGGTCCCCTGTGACCCAGAGTTGGATTAAATGTCTTACCAGGGTATGATTGAATGAAATTAATATTACAAAATATACATTATTATTGTGACAGCAACTATAGCATTACATATCACATGTAGAAAGATTATCTTGTGTGTCACAATGACAGAGTTATATGGTAGTTTCTTAGATTATTTTTTTAAATTGTGATATGAGATTTTACAGAGATTTTAAGTTGATGTATGACAGAAGTCAGCACTGACAATGGTTCTCATATTATCACCCCCTGCAAGTGATAAAATAAATAAATAATTATACAAATGAGTTATGATCCATAACTTTTCTGACTTCTGGGGGCATTGGTTCCAGTTTGGAGGGGATCACAGGAGGTGAGAACTCCATCCCTAAACTTTAGGTGAGTTTTGTGTTGATTTATGTTGCTATTTTCATCAACATTTCAGTCTAGGGCATACAAATGATTGCCCACAGTTATATAGTTTACAAATGGGGGGCAGCAGTCCATGAAGGAGTTTGACTATTTGGACACTGAAAACCATGTCAGCTCTATTTGTTACTGGCACCAAGCCATCTTTTTTCAGAATGATGCAGCAATGCTCCTCCTATGGGCAAAAACATTAACCATGCTTGCTTTACAAAGTCAGTATTTTGGTTAAGCTCCGGAGATCCAGAGTTGGCATCCTGCAGAATACAAGCGCAACAGGAAGGAGAAAAAGAGACTTTAAGTGCCTCGGTTTTGATTTTTTGAGAATTTACTGCTTTTTGCACTTTTTTTTAATTTAACTGCATTTATTTCAACTGTATTTGCTTTAATACTGCTACACACTGAAGTGTGCTAGCTTGCACTGCATTTAAAGTGTTTTTATTACTGTTTTAACTGCTTTTCTGCAAAAAAACAAACACAAAAAGTTCTAAGCTTGTTTCCTGCCTTTCCTGTAACTAGTCTAGTCCAGATACAGATTTGCTGTATCCAGAATTCTTTTGTAAGTTTTTGAGTCCCTCAGACCTTTCTGTGCTGGAAGGAAGCCTTTTAGCTTATCAGTGGGAGTGGTAAGCACTAGCTAGCCTATCTACCACAAGAGGAGTGGTTTCTGGCCCAGAAATGTTACTTTATTGGCAGTTTGGGCAGTTTTTCCATCCCTTTCAACTTTCTGGTTTAAAAGCCTGTGTTTGCACTGGTTTGCAGTTGTTTTAGTTCCACAGATACATATTTGGCATCCTGCAAACAACAAGAGCAACATGAAGGAGAAAGAGAGACTTTAAGTGCCTCCATTTATATTTTTTTCAGAATTCACTGCTTTCTGCACTTGTTTTAAGTATTTTTTTTTAATTTAACTGCAGTTATTTAAACTGTATTTGCTTTAATACACAAGTGTGCTAGCTTGCACTGCATGTAAATTGTTTTTATTACTGTTGTAACTGCTTTTCTGCAAAAAAAAAAACAAAACAGTTCTAAGCTTGTTTCCCACCTTTCCTGTAATTAGTCTAGTCCAGCTACAGAGTTGCTGTATCCAAAACTGTTTTGTAAGTTTCTGAGTTCCCCAGATCTTTCTGTGTTGGAGGGAAGCCTTCTAGCTTATCAATGGGAGTGGTAACCACTAGGTAGCCTATCTACCTCAAGAGGAGTGGTTTCTGGCCCAAAAAATGTAGTTTATTGGTCGTTTGGGCAGTTTTTCCATCCCTTTCAACTTTCTGGTTTAAAAGCCCATGTTTGCACAGGCTTCCACTTATCTAAGCTCAGTGGATCCAGATTTGTCATCCTGCAGACTACAAGAGCAACAGGAAGGAGAAAGAGAGACTTTAAATACCTCCATTTTGATTTTTTTCAGAATTTACTCTTTCTGCACTTGTTCTAAGTCATTTTTTAATTTAACTGCATTTATTCAGACTGTATTTGCTTTAATACTGCTACACACTCAAGTGTGCTAGCTTGCACTGCATTTAGTGTTTTTATTAATGTTTTAACTGCTTTTCTGAAAAAAAGTTCTAAGCTTGTTTCCTGCCTTTCCTGTAATTAGTCTAGTCCAGCTACAGAGTTGCTGTGTCCAAAACTGTTTTGTAAGTTTCTGAGTCCCCCAGACCTTTCTGTGTTGGAGGGAAGCCTTCTAGCTTAACAGTGGGAGTGGTAAGCATTGGGTAGCCTACCTACCACAAAAAGAGTGGTTTCTGGTCCAGAAATTGTAGTTTATTGGCAGTTTGGGCAGTTTTTCCATCCCTTTCAACTTTCTGGTTTAAAAGCCCGTATTTGCATGGGTTTTCACTTGTTTAAGTTAAGTGCCTTCAGCTTAATTTTTTTTTAGTATTTACTGCTTTCTGCATTTGTTTTAAGTTGCTTTTTAATTTAACTACATTTATTTAAACTGTATTTGCTTTAATACTGCCATAACCAAGATGCTCTCCTCCAAAAAAGGAAGCCAATCTGGTGGTCCACAGCCATCAATAAACCCTACAACAGTAGAAAGAAATTGTTGCAGAAAAAAATGAAGTCACAAGACTGGAAAAACTTCCTTACCAGACTTAACAAAAATTTGAGATCCCTTATCAAATCCTCTAAAGCCAACAATGAAGGCAGAATTGTGGCTGACACCAAAAAACAACCACAAAGCCTTCTATAGCAACATCAAGAACCTCCAAGGCAATACAGAGATTTTCTCCGAGTTATTGCACAATGGTATCTCCTATACTGAGCCAACAGATATAGACAACATATTGGCTGACAGATTCAGCTCCAACTTTGCCCCTCCCCCAAAGGCCCTATCACAATGCCAGAAGAAAGCCTGGTACCCGCCATTTCTGCAGCAAAGGTAAAAACTGCATTGTCCAAAGCCAAGAATACAGCATCCATGGGGAACTGATAATATCCCTGGCTGCATCTGAACTACAAAACAAACCTGCACCACACCTGTATACCCTGTTCAACCGCAGCCTTACCTCAGGCTTTGTCCCTAACAAGTGACACACTGCTACAGTTATCTCTCTCCACAAAGGGGGAGCAACTACAGACCCTGAGAACTACTGCCCCATTAGCCTGATGAGTCTGGTATGCAAAGCTATGGAGCGCATCATCATGGACCTGCTCAGCAAAGATATAGGCAATCTCCATTTCACCCACACCCCCTGCTAAGGTGACCACCCTGAAAAACTTCTCCAAAGCTGACTTTGGGCTCCTAAAATCAGAGGTGGCCAATTTCTCAGCACCCTTGCTAATGGAAAATAGCCGCATGACTGCTGAATCATACACCAATGCACTGTACGAGAACGTACACAAATGCATGGATCTTACCATATCAAATAGAACCAAGATGCTATCCTCCAAAAAAGGAAGCCAATCTGGTCCCCAGCCATCAATAAACTCTACAACAGAAAGAAGAAACTGTTACAGATAAAAATGAAGTCACAAGACTGGAAAAACTCCCTTACCAGACTCAACAAAAATTTGAGATCCCTTATCAAATCCTCTAAAGCCAGCTATGAGGGCAGAATTGCTTCTGACTCCAAAAACAACCACAAAGCCTTCTATAGCTACATCAAGAACCTCCAAGGCAATACCCAGATTTGCTCCGAGTTATTGCACAATGGTACCTCCTATATCGAGCCAACAGATATAGCCAACATATTGGCTGACAGATTCAGTGCCAACTTTACCCCCCCCCCCCAAAGGCCCTATCACAATACCAGAAGAACATCTGGTACCCACCATTTCTGAGGCACAGGTAAAAGCTGCATTGTCCAAAGCCAAGAATACAGCATCCATGGGACCTGATAATATCCCTGGCTGCATCCTATATGAACTACAAAATGAACTGGCACCACACCTGTGTGCCCTGTTCAATCACAGCCTTACCTCAGGCTTTGTCCCTAACAAATGGCACACTGCTACAGTCATCTCTCTCCACAAATGGGGAACAACTACAGACCCTGGGAACTACTGCCCCATTAGCCTGATGAGTCTGGTATGCAAAGCTATGGAGCACATCATCATGGACCTGCTCAACAAAGATATAGGCAATCTCCAAACTCTTGACCCCAGACAGTCTGGCTTTGTCAAGGGGAGATCCTGCCTGCTGATCCTGGTTGACTTCCTTGAGGTAGTCACCAAGGATGTGGATGGGGGTAAGGAAGTGCATACACCCTTCCTTGACCTGGCCAAGGCCTTTGATACCATTCCCCACTTGGGTATCATTGATAAACTCACCAAACTAGGCATCTATCCTTATATGACTAGGTGGGTTACAAACTGGCTCACAGACAGGACCCACAGAGTGAAAGTTGTGGACTCCAAGTCAGACTGTCAACCAGTCACAAGGGGAGTGCCACAAGGCTCACTCCTGAACCCTCACCTGTTTGGCATCTACTTCTCAGAAGTCCAGACCAACACAGAGGGACTCTGGCTCACCAAGTTTGCTGATGACTGCAAGCTGGGAGTCATTATCAACTCCCCAAGTGATGCAGACATCCCACAAAAGGGCCTCTCTGAGACCATTGACTGGTGTCGGAACCATGGTCTTAAGTTTAATGCCAAAAAATGCATTATCATTCCCTTTGGAAAAAATTAAGCTCCTATGAATTACCACGTTGATGGGAGCCCACTAAATACTGAAGAAATAAGAGATCACCCAGGTCGACAGCCACCTCACCTTCGACCACCACATTGCCACTGTGGTTAGAAAGTCATTCTACATGCCACATCTTAGAACCAAAGGGTTCGGATCCAGAATGAAAGAGGTCATCATCCCTTTCTACTCATCCCTCATTAGACCAATCATTGAATATCACTCCCCATTTGGCATGTACCTGACCAGACATCTACAACAGCTGGAGAGGCCACAAAAGTACCTCACAAAAAGGATCCTAGGCCTTAAACACATGTCCTCCATGGACAGACTCAGGAAACGTCAGCTGTTGCCAGTCTCTTATCGTCTACTCAGAGGTGATCTCTACTTGACGTACAAAGCCATATCTGACCCATTCCTACTTGAAATGCTACACCTAAAGAAATCCCAATCCCCCCACGCCACATGCTCCAGAGATCACAACCTCACTACTACAATCAACAGAACATGCTGGAGGGACAGGATCATCTTCCAAAGACTGCCCATACTCTGGAATAAGCTTCCCATTCATGTCAAGCAGAGCACCTCACTGAACCTCTTCAAGAGAAATCTCGATGAGTGAATGGGTAACAGAAAGTTCACCCCAGGGATCACTCCAGTTACCCTACTGGATAGAGGCACTGTGAACTATCATCGGGTGGCACTGTGTCAGGGAACTTTTTTTGGGCTAGGCTTGTAAAGGCTCCTGGGCCATTAGCCTAGTACACACCTATATTATATCTTTTGGTTGCAGTATATGTAAGTAGAGATCATATTTAAGCTGTGCAACACTCAGTGCAGGGAGTGCCTTCTGTGTGGAGTCTGCATGTCCTCCCCGCAGTTGCATGGGCATTCGAAAGACATGCGTAAAATGGGCGTGCCTTCGTTGAAGGTTGTACATCGAGCTGTCACCTCGGCGTTCGTGAAAATCTACTGCCAATCATCAGCAGACTGGAGTTCTGCTGTGGCGACCCCTAACCGGGAAAAGCCGAAAGACAACAACAACAACAACACTCACCTTTGCTTGGGGATACTCTCACTTTAGGACAAATTAATATGTAGAGTTTATAGAAAGAGTTGACTTGTATTCTGGCATTCTGGGTTAAGCAATATTCTAAGTTATATGATGACAGATACATTTTAAAGGATCTGTTTATGGGTGGAACATATCCTTTAAACTTAAGGCAGGCTTTATTGATCTGTAAAGCAAGCCAAAGAAATTAAAAAAATAATTTATGCTTTTTGTCCACTTATTTTTCTTTTTTTAAAATCTGACAGAAGTCAGCAAAGTCCCACAACAAGCATGTCTTATGTCTCAAAGGAAGAGTTATTGAAAATAACTGTCATAAATCATGACTATGACACCAGTGATATCTGTGATGAGATTATCTGTGAAAAGGAAAAAAGATGGGGACAGCCCAACAACAAATCTTCAAGAACCCTACAACTAACAGTGATTTAGAAGTGAGTTAGCTGTTGAGTTTCATTGTGCATTTTGTAGTCAGAGACTAAGCTGCCAAACATACAGCCAGGAATATACTGCTTACACAAGTGGTGGTTCAATTCTACAGTTCTACCTTATCATTCACTGGAACCATGTACAGGAAAGGGTGATGGGGTAGTTGACTAAAGTGTTTCTGTGAGTCAGTGTGATGTTTCTCATTCAGTTTAATGCTGCAGTAGTGCCAAGTTCTTCAGAGCTTTCAAGCCAAGAAAGAGAGAGAGAGAGTCTAAAGCCCTGAGAATGACAATGCTAGCAAAAGAAAATAATCAATGTCCACGGCCTTGCATAAAAAACTTACACAAGAGGGATTAAGGGACAGAGTGGCTACTGCAGCAGTGATCATTGAATAAGCAACTGTTATACTAAGTTTACTTACACAGCCGTACTGTTTTCTTCATATGGATAACTGCTAAAGTGTCCTAAGTTATATGGGTAGTCTACCATAGCTTATATTGACTTGGGGGTAGGGGGAGTAAGTGGGTGCAGGAACCTCCTGAGAAAGGTCTTAGCAAAGCCTGTCCATGACCTGAGAAGGAATTGAGTTCATAGTGCATTGTAAATGTGTGCACAGAGGACCAAGTTGCTACTTCTAGAAAACTTCTAGAATCCAACCCTTTCCAAAAAGCCTCATATGGTAGAATGAGCCTTGACCCTGCCTGAAACTGTTTTGTTGTGGTGAACAAAGCAAAAAGTAATAGCAAGAGACAACAATTAGGGAATAGTCAGAATTGACACCGGTTGCCATTTTTCCCAAGAAAAGAACAGAGCAGTGATTCTGAAATATTTTGTTCTGATAAGACATTACATACAAAGATGAATCATTTTTTTACCTTAATAGTATGGATGCTTTTTGGGACATGCCAGGTAGGGTGTATCTGTTTTGAAGCATAACATTTGCACAATGAGGTTGTTCATTCAATAAGTGAGAATAGACACACATACATTATTCTGCTATAGGGCATGATAAAGGAAATCCATAGAGATAGATGATAAAAAGCAACTTTGAATCTATATAAAAATGAAAGTATTAAAAGAAAAAGATTTTTTTTAAGAGTTGAGATGTCCATAGTGTTGGGATAAAGAGGACAAACATCTTTGTAATATGATATACAGATTAGTACAAATCTAATATGATAGTACAGATCAAAGAATGAAGTGTCAGAACAGTAAGAATATTGCTGCCATCTGCTGTTATAATATGCATTTTCTGAATGATATGCATTGAAGTATTATGGAATCAGGCATTCTTATTTCATACAGGGTACTCATAAGTATTCTAAGTGATGCGATTCTCAGCTTCTTTTTAAAAGATATGTATCCCTTGTACACCTTCGTCAAACCACTACCTCCAGTCATCATTTGTCAGACAGCTGTCTCACCTCATCTCATTAGGCCATTATGGTGTATGCCTAGGTTACATCTGTCACCGCATGGCACAGGCCCCAGTAACCTGACTACAGCTCTTGCTATATGATATGGAATGGAGAGTTAGCTAGGAATGGTGGATAAACAAAACTGTGGTTGTAGCATCATTATGAGGCATGTTATGATAGGCAGGAAGAGTATTTTTCCTGGTATTCCCCTTCCCTCAGAGAAGTAATAAAGCTAACCCTTGGTCTTGTTTCATTGCACACATGCACACACACTTGCAAACATTAACACACGGCCATAAATGAGGCTGTCCGAGAGAAGGAGACCTGGTATTGAGTGCTCTTCAAACAACCATTAGCCCCACCTCGAGCAGTTGTCAGTGTTGTAATGTGAGCCACTGACTTTATAGCCAGTCAGCTAAATGGTGGAGAAAGGTTTGGGAACATGTTTGAAAGAAAAAAGAGTTTATGTCTGTCTATTTTTCTTGCATGATCCCCAGTGTCACGAGCATGCCTGTAAACAACATGTTGCATGCAGCTTAAAGTACATTTGCTAAGTTATCAGGGTAAGCGAATTGCTCCAAGGAGCATTTTCAGCCTAGTGGTATTAATATAATACATCTGTTAAAATTAATTTACAGACAGAGAATTACGCAGTTTCATTTTGTGTTAATTCAAAGAATGTACACAAGCTATGCATTTATCTGAAATATCAAAGTATATAAACAGTTATGCAAATTGCACATTTAACTTTAAAGAGGCTAATGAATAGTGAACAGATTTAAGATTTTTCTGACAAGTCACTAAAAATGCAGTCACTACAAGTTTATTAGAGAGTGGGAGGGAGAGAATGGTATGAGTCTGTCGCTATTATGAATCAAAACTTTTGCAGGATATTTCTTTTATTACATGGTATAATAGTTTTGACTTAGAAGTAGAATATTAAGAATTTAGGCTATAACTTGTATTCATGGTGCATAGCATGATATGTGCTCGTTTTATTGGAGTTTGCTTTGAAAACTTTGCACAGTGCCATTAAATGAGTTTCTCATAGGATTTAACTCCAAGCACTTGGAGGCATTGTAGCTTTACTGTGCTGGTTAGACAAGTGATTTATAATAAAAAGGAAGCATTAGGCATGATGCAGGATGGCTCTTACAAGAGCATTTTCTGCTGCTTGTCCCTTACTTGAGTGTATGCCCCCAGAAAATTGACCTCTTGCTATCCATTTTCTGCAGTGTAAAAAAGTATTATTAGATGTTTCATCCTTATGAAGATGGATAATGTAATAAGACTATTTTTACAGTATGAAATTGTGAGTTAGTGAATTCATTGTAAGTGTCCAGCAACTTCATTATTTGTTTGAACATAACAGTGAATCACCTTCAAATAAAATGGCCTCTTCGGTAGAAGTGATTAAGAGAGTCCTTCACCTGTAGGTCACTGGTTAGAACCTTTCCCAAGGCAGCTATATCCAGAAACTTTTATTTGATGGTTCAGTGACCTTAACAAAATGAAGTGGGATTGCTTCATCTCAATGTCTAGCAAAAGTGAGCCCTATTTACTAAGTTGTGCTTCTATCCCATTATTTGTATTTGTATTCTTTTTTAAAAAAGTGTACATGACAACTGCTTTTATTGGTTAATATAAATCTGAACACTCAGTGTTTTGTATAGTAATCCTTCCTGTTTTAACACATGCAGCTTATCATATCTGCACAGGCATAAAAATCATCATAGGATGAATGCACTTTAACATAATCAGCTGTTCAATGTTTGGGGTAAAAAAAAACTGGAAATAGCAGGGGAGAGTACATCAGCAGGGCTTTCCAGATGGATGTTTTGAAAGAGTAGGGAAGACTCAAGTGAAAGAACATTTTAAAATGGCTGCTGTTTGATAAAATTGCTAGCAGATTCAGATGAAGTGAGGGCAG
The DNA here is from genome assembly GCF_019279795.1 of Protopterus annectens. Classification (NCBI taxonomy): domain Eukaryota; kingdom Metazoa; phylum Chordata; order Ceratodontiformes; family Protopteridae; genus Protopterus; species Protopterus annectens. The sequence goes on along the minus strand of NC_056739.1, from coordinate 372,372,434 downwards.
GGGCAGGTCACTGATGCAAGCAGAAGTGTGGGGAAAGGGGAAAGTGAAAGTTCAGCTCATAATTATTAAGAATGCTGCAAAGGTATCAGCTGTGTCAGATTGACTGGCTTGTTAGCTGTCCTATTCATTAACCTTGTGTTGTATGGTTTGCTACCTATATATATATATATATATATATATATATATATATATATATATATATATATATATGTGTGTGTGTATTTATACCTTTATCTATATCAAGTTGGGAATTCATTCTGGCAGGCAAATTAATAAGTCTGAACATTTTCATTCATTATAAGCCATGGACATGGATGAGCTTGACTGAGCAAAGGCTCATTTACATTGAGGTCCCATTTGCAATTAATTATTCAGTAGTACAAATATTAACATTCATATATGATTTTCCTTGGACATGTAGATGATCAGAAGCAATCAGTGTTATAAGCAGCAGCCGCGGGAGAAACAGATGATGCAACTTTTCATTTTTTTTTATCTGCAGCAGTACTAATAAGATTGACTTCCTAGTGAAAGAAAGATGAATGCTCACTTCATCCAGCAGTCATGTTTTTTCACATGATTTAATAGTTACTAGTCCTGAATTATAGTCAGTGAGTTTAAGCATACATTACAGCTCAGACCAAGACTATGCATTCATTGTTCTTATTCCACAAAATAATCTTTATTATTTGAAAACAGAAACATAGAAATGCCAGAGGAAACCAAATTGTCTACTTTAACAGTGCTGTAACATGTTTGCTAAGAGCAATCTGTGATTCACAAAATGTCTTGAGACTAGGGCTAGTAAATTAACTTTTCTGTGATGCTAGTTTGCATACTTGGACAATGTAGGCAGCCTTAGCTTATACTTTCAGTGTTGTATTCCACTAAGGATGCACGTCATCTTAACTCTGATGCAAATGTCTAAATATTTACCTTCATAAGGTTATTTGAGAAATGAGACTTAGATTTATAGGGCAGCTGGTGCTACACTAGAAAAACATTTTGCACTGTACCATGGAAGGAATACTTGAGATGATTCAGTTCTATTAAGTCAAACATATGTGCAACAAAAATATGTCTTACAGAGCAGAAGAATAGTGATTTCTAATGAGCAAAATAATCTGTGAATCACTGTGGGCCTGACACCTAATACAATCTGGTGTTTATATTACTGGATCTCGTTCATGACGGCAGATTATGAGGTCACTATTACTTTACTGAAGGAAATATGTGGACATGTGCTATTATAAAGCAAAACAGACCTCAGAGTTCATACCAGCACCAAGCAAATGACGCCTGATAAGTTCAAGTAGAAAGGAAAAAAGAGAAGTTGTGATCCATCTCACTGAAGTGAATAAAACACCAATTCCCGTATCATGATTAAAAGAGATTTATTTCTATCCTGGCAGCAAGTTCTTGCCAAGCACTGTCTATGTGTGATTGTAGTTTTAGCCATTTACCTATTTTCTAAACAACATTTCTTGTACATTTACCATGCTAGCTCATCAGGGTGGACCAGAGTTCCTATCCTCAGCAAAAGTTCCCAGGTGTTACTGTGGTATCCTCAGACTTTCAGGGCAAGCAGAGAGTTGTAATCTCTCCATTGTATCCCGGATCTTTTCCTCCCATGGGAGGTTCTGTATAGCATCCTCACAAGGAAGGCAACCCACTTCAACTAACTTCTCTCATTCCAGGCATGGCCAACCTTAGGACTAAGCAAGCCAGGCGGCTGCATAGTGTGCCAGAGGTTCTTTTACAACTTTTTTTTAATGATGTTGCCATTGCATCCCTGTTGAAAGAAGCTGTGATCATTTTGCCCTGTATGAAAAGTGTCACATTCTGTTAAGTTTCCAGACTTTTTGCTCAGTCTCTTTCATGAATTAGACAATGTATCCCAGAACCATTGAAGCCTCAAAGGTTCTGTGATTCATTGCATGTATTGAG
>NC_056739.1:372145487-372365487 GCF_019279795.1 Protopterus annectens | reverse complement strand
CAACCTAAATATACTAATTCCGAGATCACTGTACAGTGAAGAGAATGGTAATGTAGATCGCTATACAGTGCGGAACAGGAACATTACCGTTCTCTTCACTGTACTGTGATATCAGAGTTAGTATATTTAATTTGCAGGGGGTGTGTGGGGTGCAGGGGGGCTTGCCCCCCTGCAAAAACATATTTTTAAATGTTGCCATCTTTTTTATTTTTTATTTTACAATTTCAAGATTCCACAATCTTGTCATTATGGCTTCGAGATTGTGAAAGTCGAGATTGTGGTATCTCAAGATCTCGTAGTGGATCCATATATGGGTATACATATATATATATATATATATATATATATATATATATATATATAACATATGTTAACTCCAATAAGGCACAAAGTTGGAAAAGGAAAATAAAATGAGAAAAACAAGATGCTTTTAATGACATTTGGAGTACTGATCAAATGGAGAAACAGTGAGTTTTCTACCAGTTAGTTGTGGTCAAAAGGGCACCATCATCTGCAGATAGGAAAATTCAATGTTCCTATACCTAATCAAGATTTTGTGTGAAACTTAGTTACGTATTGAAATACTTTCCACAAAAAGTTCATGGACAGAGGGCAGGCAAGATGCAGCACTACTGTACCTCTGTATGTCCTGAAAATATTAGACTTAATGCCAGGATTGCCTAAACAACTCTTTTTTGTTAACTGTAGGCACTAAAAATGGTATGCCTGCCATCTTAGCTTTCTGAAAAAATTGTATGCAACAGCCTGTGGACTCCATATTGATGTAATATTTCCCACATAGTGTCATATGACTTCTACAAGAGCAAAATGATAAATAGACCATATTGGTAGACTCCCTTAAGTCCTACAGTTTCCTTTCCAGGACAAAGAGTTGATCCACTTTTCAAAAGCCAGAGTAAGTAGAATCAGCACTTCTGCTGCTGAATCAGAAGTTAAATAGTTAGATGCAATCTACTTTTCTATATCATGGAATAAGCTTTCTCAGGACCATCACACTGTCATATCTGAAAATGATGACCAGCAAGTCAGTTTGCCATGCCCATTGGGGAGTGTCTCTTGCTTTTACTCAATACTGGTAAAGGTACATTAACCACAACACCTCATTGATATCAACTGCCTTCAGAACATCAACACAGATCTCATCTGGTGGCCTTGTCTTGCTGCCCTGGAACTGTTTTAATTGTGATAGTGATAACATCTAGAGAAATAGCTTCAGAAACAACTGGTGACATTCATTCTTTGTCTTGAAAGAATTTTATATGCACGGTATTTCAAAATTCCTCCTGCTGACAATATTCTCCTTCAGCCTGGTCATTGTCTATCCCACTGCAGAGTTGGTGGTTTGTGAGAGCCTTTAGTGACCATCCAGAAATCATTAAACAAGGCCTTGTAAAACTCCTTGTGTACACTCACATCTGCTTAGTGACTGCCACAGTGGCTGCCTTCTTGGCCTATTGTTACCTAGAAATCCAAAGTAGCATTGCATGGATGTCCTCCTTTTTTTAACTAGATAATTTTGCACATTGCCCATATTCTAGGGTTTCTGATAAAAGAATCAACAAACAGCTTTTGGCCATACCTCTTCGACACTGCCTCATCTACTGAGGTCTTGAGCAACATCCAGTTGGATTCCAGATCTCTTACCTCTTCTGGTAGATAGGTGCAGCTCTTATGGACTTGGGAGCTAAACTCATTCTGCATAAAAACACCTGCCAAGCTTTGCTTCTGTGATGTATAAAAAGGGGCAGAACTATTAATTGGAATTAGATGCATACATGTAAAGTTTTCTTTTTGCATCTTCGTCTTAGAAATTTTAGTGTTAATTAATATGATATTGCTACACTTCCTAAGTTCATTTACATAGTGGTCTCATTCTGTTGGACACATTCCTGGTTGCATACTGGGTTATGGCCTAAGAGAAGGAGTCTCAGTAATAATATGTGCAAATTATGCAGCTTATATTAAAGATGTGCAGCTGCCTCCTCACCTGATTTTTATATCTTTCCATAAATATTCAGTACAAATCAGGTAAGCAGTGTAAGATTTGAAAAGCTGTTCATTTCATTGTAAACTTTCTGTGTGTAGTTTGTGAATTTCATTTTGCACTAAGAAGTATTAGCACAGCTAGTACAGTTAACTCTGTTTTTATCCCACTAAGTTCCTTTGTAAAGACTCATTTTACAACTTGTTTTAACATTCGCATTCCAAGGTATCAGAGGGGTTTAAACAAAAGTTACCTTGGCTTTACTGGCCTAGATGTACCTATAATAATTTAAAAAAGTAAAAAGGTGCATGTATTTAGAAGCCAATTAGATGAAGCACTGATATGCCCTTAAGAGATCATTTGCATATATCCCATGGGTCTCCACTATTTGAGGTTTAAGATATTACACAGTGAAGACTCTTGTCTGTGTATTTCTTGCAGTTTTTACTGAATGCTTTGCCTGTGTGAGCTTTTTGCCCTTTAGTTTAAAATTAGCAACTGCCTTCTGTTCAGTTATTTTGCCACCTTTTAGATTATACTAATGTCTAGCTAAATTACTTAATGAAAGTACTTGCACTAAAAAATAGGAATTCCTAAATGTATTAGCCCAAACAGAGAGGGTTTTAAAAATTAACAAACTCTGAGTCCACAAATTAAAGTAATAGGTTTGCTTTAAGCAGAACAACATTCAAATGTATGATATATGTATATGTATATACATATATATGTATATATATATATATATATATATATATATATATATATATATATATGTGTGTGTGTGTGTGTGTGTATTTTACAGAGAAAGTACTTTTCAGCATCAATAAAACACTCTTTTAGAGCCCCTATGGCAATATGCTCACAACTATTTTTATCTCTGTTATCACTTACCATTAAGTATTGTCATCCAAATCAATCCATCCCCCCTTTTCCCATTTTTGCACATGGGGTCAGAGTGTCACTTCAACAGTGGCAATCATCCAGAGCCAAGGTTTACACTATCAGGTGGTAAGCCCTGCTGCTGCAGTTCTTCCACACCACACATTCACATGCACACTCACTCCTTTGGTCAGTCATATTTTAGGGTTACCATTTGAGAATTTACTCAGAAACTACTTAACTTTCTCTCCTTACTCTTGAGAAAATTTACATTAAGCTAGAAAAATAATGAATCTATTATCATTAATAGAGTCTTGTTTATAAACTTTAAAAAATGACAAGAATCGTCATCAGATCATATTTTACTCAACCAAAAGTCAAAGACTGCGTTGCCCAACATAAATGTATCGTCATGATTTTCATCAACATAGCAGTCTGTTACATCTACTCTTCCACCTTTGCAAAATGCATTTGATGTTATACATAGATCTTCAACCAACTATAGTGATAATAGAAAAGGTTACATACAAATATTTCAAACATGGGCATCAGTTCCCTTCTAGACTGCCAGTATATCAAAACAGTTGTACCCGTAATAAGTGTGCAATCTCTTCTTAAAAATATCTAAACTAGTGCTTGCTTTAATGTAATTTGGTAGTCTGTTCCATTCATCAGTTTCTCTGTCAGAGAACCGATTAGTACACTTCTCTTTCCTATAGAATCTTCTACATAGGTTGTCTGATGATTCTCTAGTAGTTTTTGATAATCCCAAACATTCCCAGAGGTAGTTGTCTCTAAATACCCTATATACCTGAATAAGATCTCCTCTTAAATATCTATAAGACCACTTTATAAGTTCAGCTATTTTAGTCTTTCATAATAACTTAAATTGTCATATCCATGGAAGCTCCTTGGTATATTTCCACTGTACTCTTTCCAGTTTACTCATGCTTGTTTTCCTATAAGGTTTCCATATTTTTATTCCATACTCAAGTTTGGATCTAATGTAATTAACAAACAATGACGTCATCATTTCTGATTTCCCAAAGTTTATAAATCTTTTTATACAACCTATAGTTCTATGACTATCATTAATCAGTTTGGTTGATATGATTAGAATAACTCATAGCTGGATCTACCCATATACTCAGGTCATTAAATGAATCTACAGTTTCGATCACTGTGTGCTGTATTAAATATTCACCTTTCAATCTCATAAGCTTAGTTTTTGATGTATTCATCAGCATATTATTCTCCTGTGCCCAAATGGTTAATTTAGTGAAGTTCTTTTGCAGACAGGCCCTATCTGTAGCACATGTAATCAATTTATCCCATTTCAGGTCATCTGCATACAGACTGCATCTCAGATGTAAAAAATTAGGTGTGAAATGAAAGATACAATCTAAAGAAATAAGGTCATGTGAAAATCCCATGCAAGACACCCTGACTGTAACCAAGAATTTCTCGAGTCCAATTGCTGTATGATACTTGCCATGTCCTATTTGTCAGTCATGCAGCTATCCATCTTATTAAAAGTAAATCAATATGTAGTTGTTCTAATTTACTGATCAGTAGTTTGTATATGACCCTGTCAAATGCTCAAGTTAAAGCTATATAAATTACATCAATTTTTCATTCATAGCTGTTATTATATTGTTATATAACTACGTGTTACAGGTAGTAAGATATCTATTTTCAACATATTTGTGCTGATATATGGTTTTAAGTTCCAGTCTTTACAGTTCTGACAATAACTTATCCAATATTACCTTCTCTGTTATTTTTCCACAACATGAAAGTAGACTTAAAGGTCTACATGACTCTGGGTTTGTCCTACTCCCCTTTCTCTTAAAGACGAGTTTAATAAGCACATATCTCCAATCTTGAGGAATCTCACCATATTTATTCGACCTAATAAATAATTGATATAATAGTGATATAAGTTCTTGCTGAAGTGTTCTCAGGTCATTATTACTAATTCCATCAACTCACTGTGCTTTGTTTGGATCCAGTTTGCTTAGTTCTTTTTCAATATAGTCTAATTAGATTGCAGTATCTAAGGTTACCTGGATGTCACTAGAACAACTTATCACCCCCTTTGTGGAGTCAAACTGTTTTGCATAAGATTTTATAAATATATCTATAAATTGTTGTGTCTGAGAATACATTTTGGAATATACACAGAGTTTATCAATTTGTATGTCTTTACTCTTTCCACATCTTATATATCTATGAAATGATTTCCAGTTATGTCCTATAGCTTTATATATATTTTCTTCAAATTTTCTTGATCTTGTGTCACACTATGCTTAATTATTTGTTCAGCTTATTTTATTTTAGTTTTCAAAGTTGTAGTTTGACTTATTTTCCATTTCTTATATTATTTGTCTTTCACCTTAATTGAGTATCTTGTTCTTATGCAAATATACCCCCTGATGAAGTATGCCTTTATCTTGATGTTAAATGTTTTTTGAGTTTTTTGTACTTAAACAATTTCTCTTTGAAAATTTTCCATATTCTTTTTGCAGTTTTATTCCCACAGAATGCATCACTCCAATTAGTTTACCATAGTGACTGATTTTTTTCCCATACAATCTGTTATTAATCTTCTGTGCATTGGTTTAGATTTCAGTTTGGCAGAATTATCTAGCAACAAATTAACCTTTATAACCCATTGTCACTGCACATCAGTGGTGGTAAAACTTGCCATGAAGTAACAGTAATTTCTTTAGGAACAAAAACAATGTCTAGTATATTCCATTCCCTGGTAGTTTTTTTTTTTTACAATCTGAAGCATTTGTTGTCCCTGAACAAACGTTGTGAATAATTTCATTACTAATGTTGTTGAATCAATATTATTCCAGTCTGTTTCTGGTAAATTTAAGTCCCCAGCCACTATTATTCTTTCTTCCTGTGTTTCATGCAAGAAATGTATGAATTCCTCTAGGTCATCAGTGCTTAACTTTGGTCGTCTATACACTCCAACAATTGTTATATGTTCCAGGGTTGACTTTATTGTCACAGTTACACAGTCTATAGTACTGGTGTTATCATTAAACATGTAATAATCATAGGTCTCATAACTATCTTTATCCCTATCATAACACCTCCAGCATTTTTTGTAACAGGATCAGAAATGAGGAGGTTGTATTTTTTTCTGTTTTAAATTCTCATCATTCCTGTGCATAAATATCGAGTGTAGTTTTGCAATCTCTATATTTCTTAAATACCCATACTCTTCAAGTCTGAATTAAATCAACTTGTGCTATTCATAGCACCATAGTTCATGTGCAGTGGGAAAGATGTGCACAACAAAACCAAGTCTAAAAGTGATTTACATTTGTGGGTGAGTGAGTAATTATGGAAAATAGTAATGGAAAAGCACAATGCTGCTCTCTTGACACTTTTTCTTGCAGCATTAATTGGTTGTTCAGAAATACTGTTCATATTTTTTATGGATTTGTTTTCCAATTTTCATCACTGAAACACATTATAGATGTGTGCCATTATGTTAATTGAATGATTGGCTTGATCACTCCAGTTATTGGATCAATACCCTCTGTAAACAGAAGTAAGGTAGTCCTTAAAATGTCCTTCTCTGGAATTCTTAAAAAGTGTTCCGAGTTGCTCTAGGGTGGATTTCATAGTCACTTGCACAAATGCGTAGGAGTATTCCTTATGGTTATGAGTGAATGTAGTAAAGGCATGCTTCATAGAGCCATTTGCACTGGGTATATATTAACAAATCGAAACGTCACTTACCCGAACACCTAATGATCGACACATAATCATCGAACTACAAAAACTACGAACAGCTATGCAAGCAAATTTTTTCCCAGGGTAAAAATCACTTGGCCAACCAAAATCCAAACGCACTGTCAAACCCTATGAAAGTGGGGGCTTTGCCACCCACACCCCCCGATGTGGGGGAGGTTTGCCCCCCACATCCCCACCTAACTAAACATACCAACTCCAAGATTGCTGTACAGTGGAGAAAATGGCAAGTTCCTGACTATGGCCAAGCTATTTTTTCCACTGGGAAAGAATACACTTACGTGTCCATTTGTAGTTTTTTTTAGTTCAATGATTACATGTCGTTCATTAGGTATTCGGGTAAATCATATTTTGATTTGCTAATATAGACCCTTTGCACTAATGCACAAGGTCTAAAATTAATGATACAAATGAGAAATGTTGTAAAACATAGTATGCTAATGAGGCAGTTTTGCAAGTCATATTCCAGCACATGCATTGTTAAATGCGATGCTTCGCCTTTGATATTGGAGTTGCAGTCCGTGAACTTGTTTGTCCATGTATGCAGAAGCACTTTCCTGACACACAAATTGATTACTTCCCCCATCCATCCTTCATTAGTTTTTATTAAGTATGTGCAAGCACAAAATGATACAATACATTATTTTGCTGAGCGATCAGTTCAGCGGTTTGACCACGTAAGCACAAGCACTTCCCTGACACAGGAATGAATTATCTTCTCCAGCAACACCTTCATTAACATTTCCTAGTATCACAAACACTGAAATGAAGCATTCACCCAAGTGACCCCTTCAATAACAATGCCTTGGTATGGAGAAATACTAAAAGAAAACATTTCACCCAAGCAACCCCCTTCAGTAATATATCCAGGTATGCACAAGCAGTAAAATAAACAGTTCACCCAAGTGGCCCCTTCAGTAACATGTCTAGGTATGCAAAAGGACTAAAATAAATATTTCACACAAGTGGCCCCTTCAGTAATATGCCCTGGAATGCACAAGCACTGAAATAAAACACTTCACCCAGGCGAAACCTTCAGTAATATCTCCAGCTATACACAAGTCTTGAAATAAACATTTCACCTGAGAGACCTTTGGTAACATGTCCTGGTATGCACAAGCACTAAAATAAACAGTTCGCCCAAGCAACCCCTCAGTAACATGTTCAGGTATGCACAAGCACTAAAATAAACAGTTCGCCCAAGCAACCCCTCAGTAACATGTCCTGGTATGCACAAGCACTAAAATAAACAGTTCGCCCAAGCAACCCCTCAGTAACATGTTCAGGTATGCACAAGCGCTAAAATAAACATTTCACCCAGGTAACCTCTTCAGTAATATGTCCAGGTATAGACAAGCACTCAAATAAAACATTTATCAAAATGACCCTTAAATTAAAAATCCCCAGGTATGCTGAAGCACCATATCAGCTCCCATCACATCTCAAAATTTGATTGAAAATGGTTGCTTTCTTGTATAACTTTAGGAAAAATTACACACTTGAGTTCATTATAGAGTCATGCCTATGAAATGAACTTAAGCGCACATGTGTAAACCCCCTTAACAGCATAGCAGCTGTTTCCTTATTGGTTATGCATAAATCACATTATGCATTTCCAGTGGGGGGGGGGTATGTTTAGAAAAAGTCCCACTAACAGTCTGAGATGTGCAAACCTCAATCTCTTCACTGGTCACTTTTACAAATATGCAAAGCCTCGGACTATGGATATTGCCCATAATTTTATTGTGACTTGAGTATTGCTTAACACCTGCTAAAAATTAATAATGCTAACTTTATTTTTCACATTGTTTCTTTTTTGGCAAGATTTTAATTTTATTTCAGTCTTTTAATACATAGTACATATTACACTGGAAAAAGATGCTAAATGGATAGAAGAAGTAAAAGAATGAATAAGAAGTTTAAATATATAGGGTATGAAATGGGATGACGTAACAACCAGAGAGATTGAAACAAAGTTAAGGAAAGCCTCTAACTAGAAAACCCCAGGCCCAGATGCAGTACCTAACTTCTAGTTAAAAGTATTAACATCTTTGCACGAAGATTTAGTCATGAGTAAGAACTATTTATATGTGCACCCCGAACAGACACCAACCTGGCTAACAACACAAAAAACAAATCTCCTGCTTAAGAGTGAACCTGCAAGCTACTCTAAAAATTATCGACCAGTAACTTGCCTTCTGATAACTTATAAACTATACACTGGAATTGATGCTGACAGAGTTTATAGTCATTTAGAAGAAAACTCAATTATGGCAATAGAACAAAATGGTAATAAAAGAAAGTCAAATGGAACAAAGGATCATTTGTTGTTAAATAAAGTCATAGTGGAGAACTGTAAAAAGGGGAAGAATCTAAGTATGGCATGGATTGACTACAAAAAGTATTTGATAGTATCCCTCATTCATGGATACAAGAGTGCTTAAAAATGTATAAGATACACCCTACACTGATTGACTACATTACAGTGACCATGAAACAGTGGCAGACAACTTTGCAATTAAATCATGGTAAAGGACAAATTATTATTCCAGGGATAAAAATTCCAGGATGATTCTCTGTCACCACTGCTATTCTGCCTTGCCTTTAACCCATTAAGATGTCTAGTTAACAGCTTAGGCCATGGCTATAATTTGGCTACTAGAAAACAACAAAGTGTAAATATTTCTCATCTTCTCTTTGTCGTTGATTTAAAACTGTAAAGCTCATCAGATGAGGAACTGAAAGCACAACTGCAAGTTGTCAAAACTTTTTCTCATGATATAAGAATGTCATTTGGTCTTGGTAAATGTGTAAAAATAACCTTTAAAGCAGGAAAACTGCAGCACCAGGAAAACATCAGTTTGAGACAAGGCTGTGACATAAAAGAACTTGAGCAAGAGGGAGTGTATAAATGTTTGAGACTTGATGAAGGATTAACAATAAAACATGAACAAATGTGAATAAAACTCAGTAAGGAATGCTTTATAAGACTTATATTAATCTTGAAAACAGCATTGACATCCAGGAACAAAATCCAACCTATAAACCAGTTTGCTCTTCCTGTCCTAACTTACAGTTTTGGAGTGATTGACTGGCCCCAAAATGTGTTGTAAAGATTAGATAGGAAAACAAGAAGGATGCTTCATACTCACCAAATGATTTATAAAAATCAGTGCATACCAAGATTATATATTCCTTATTCCAAGGAAGGATGGGCCTACTTGAAACTGATTACATGTATAGATCTGCAATCATGGGATTCTACACATATCTGCTGACCTCAGAAGACCAAAATGTAGTGAAATTTTGAAACATGAGGAGAATAAATCTAAGATGACTTCCCTGCTTAGTCTAGCAGAAGCATATTGGCATCAAGTAGGAATGTTAAGCAAACCAGAAGTAGATAAAAATCAAGCAGCAACTGAATGTGACAAAAAACATAAGAAAGAATATAAGGTGAAGGATCAGATGAGAAGGCAAAAAATGTGGAAAAAGCATAAATATAGTTGCAAGCATAGAAAACTTCTGGAAGATCCTTATGTTGATCAGGAACAAATGCAAAAATGGTTAAGGAGAAGTGAATTCAAACCAAAGAGATGAAAGTTTAATATTGGTGGCCTGAGATAGTGGGCTACGTACATGTTGGTTTACAAAGTCCATTGAACATGTGGGAGAAACAGACAAACGTAGGTTTTGTAAAACAGAATTTTAAACAGTTGTGCACTTCATTGCTGGTTGTGATATACTAATGACAGAAGGACTGTATACTGAAAGGCATAATAATGTGGCAAGACTGTTGCATTGGGGGTTATGCAAACATTATGGTATTGAAGTGGCTGAAAAACATTGGAAACATGAGCCACAAAGCATCGTAGAAAATGATGAAGTCTATATCACATGGGATCATTCATTACCAACAGTTCAAAAGATAGATGCTAGAAAACCAGATATAGTAGTCCATGAAAAGAAGACAAAAGTAACATTATTCATTGAAATCACCACACCCAGTGACTACAGTGTCTTGCATACAGAGAGATACAAAGTCATAAAATACCAGGATTTGCAGGCAGAAATGAGAGCAATGTGGAAGAAAGATATCCAGATAGTCCCAACAGTAGTAGGAGCAATAGGCATTATAAAAAGAATCTACAATCTTATTTAGATATGTTACCAATACATGTAACCCCATACGACTTGCAGAAGGAGTCATTAATGGGCACATTGTGGATGCTGCTAAGATCACTTCTGGATGACATCAAAGATTGAAACAATACTAATTTCATGAACTTTAAATGTACTTTGACTTAGGAATGGGGGTCCATTCCTGTCATGGTATTAGAAACCCAAAAGACTTGAATAAATTAAAAAAGAGAGAAAAAATAAACAGTGCCAAATGAAAATTATATTTAGTATTATAAAAAGTTAAGATATTAAAGTGAATATATACACCAGTCTGGTAGGGTACATTTACAATAAAAGTCTGAAGTGGACTTTTATAATCCAAAAGAAAGAAAAAAAAAAGAACGACCACCTGTACAATGTTCATTAGTATTTTTAACAAAAAATAGGATTAAGTGTTTTTGTCAACAAAGACTTCATCAGAATAAACTTCAATTTTAAAGCACTGATATTTAAAACCACCACAATTTACATGTTCTAGGTAACCAATGAGCAATGTCACAAAGGTGGCTACCTAAAATTAGGAATTGAAAACTCTTAATTGTCTTAACTTGCATTAATCGCAATCCATAAATAATGCTGCCCTAATTTCAATTGGTTAATGATCCTTTTCAGCAAACAACTGATGCTAACAACATCATTGATGCTTGGTGACAAGTGAGATCCCAACCTAATCTGTTCCAGTAGCTCACAGTATTCTAACAAATGTTCCAAATTCACTATTAAGGGACCAGCTTTGATCTTTTCCAGAACCGTGAACAAAAATTGCGAGAAATCCACACAAGGTAAATGGAGTTTTAATAATGAATGACACTGATACAGATAATCTCAGATGAAGCAGTGCTAAGTACTTTGTGTTGTAAACTTGGATGAGGTGAGCCTTTTGCAGGCTGTGATTTCTATTTTAGAGATCACCACTGCTTGTAGTAATTTTCACTTCATCACAGTTACCCTGCGCACTATGTCCTGACTTTCCAAGTCTCTGCCTTTTATATACCGTGCTCCCATTCACATTCCTTTACTGCCTTCTCTTGATACTGGTTTTGAGGCTGTGGAATTCTTACTGTACTAGCAAGTTTAACGAGTTTCTTCCTTCTTCTATACTGTTTATTTATACTGACCAACCACAAGGATGGTTTATTTTAGAAATAATCCATAACTAGTTGTAGGTGATGCAGGATTTGCTCACAGTTGGCATGGTTTGATCACAATGGCAAAGCCTGAGTGATTAAACCACATGCCAACTGTAGGAAAATCTTGCATTACCCGCACACAGGAATGGATTATTGCTATTATACAATGACATTATTTAAGAAAATCAGCCTTAACATTCATAAATAATATTATATAACTGGACTTTATTGCTCTTCTGCTAACGTTTGTATTCGGGGAATGTAAGATATGTACTGTGCATACTCTATGCCTATAAACTGCACAGTATGTTGTCTGCATTTTTTTAAGCATTCAAGAGTTTCATTGTCCTGGTCTATATTTCTTACAGTGTATGTATCAGCTGTTTAGAGGTTCACAGAATGCCCTGATATTATCCTCTTACCATTGGTCTTTCATTTCTAAAAATCTGTGGTTTTCTGGCAAATTATTAAGGGGTGCTCTGGGCATCAAGAAAATTTTATATGATATCATATTCTGCTCCACAGAGCAGTTCACTGTTATGACATTTTTTGAGTTAAACGTCTCCACTCAGCAGTACATAGGTATTTTAATAGCATTTTCTGTGGGGAATTCTTGATTTATAATGAGCACGCTGACTGATCTGTCCAATCAGTCTGCACAGTTTTGAACATAAAATTTATTGCAGGAAGAAATGGCCACAATTAAAGAGCCTTTTTCATCATTAATCTAATTCATTTTAAAAGTTACTATTAGAAGAAGTTCTGCATTTAAAAGCATTTTATGAACTATAAGAAGTGTGAACATTCCCTGGAATTGACTGCAATGCTCAATGATTTACCAAAAATCTGAAGTTTTACATGGAACAGAGGAAAAATATAAGGGAAAAAGGGATGTTCTGCATAATTCAGTCAAGGTACAATATGAGATGTAGGACTGGTCCAGCTGCTGTATAATAGTGAAGTGGCTGCTTTTTGCATGTATTTGATGTATAGTGGACAAGCTGAATGGGTGCCCAGTCAGTGTACATGCATTTGACAACTAATGACCACTTATTATATTACATTCGCAAACAGATCAGAGGGGACAGATCAACAAAGTTACTATATGCTGACGATGCAGCATTACAAGCAGAATCTGAGCAAGAACTTCACCAAAAGGATAAGCGAATGGAATGCAAAACTGAAGGCACATGGGATGAAACTGAGTCCAGATGAGACAGTGATAATGGCAGCAGATTGGGGAAATCAGAAGAAGCTGAGAATAGAGATAGATGGGAAGGTAGTGGAACAGGTAAACAGCTTCAAGTATCTGGGAGGGGTGGCTGAGGAGAAGGGTAGTCTGAATGAAGAGGTCAAAGCTAGAATCAGAGGGGCTGCAGCCAATAGGCATAGAGTGTCAAATATAGTGTATGACAGAAGAATGCCAAAGAAGCTTAAAAGTAAGGTGTACAAAACAGTGGTGCAACTAGGAGTACTGTATGGTACAGAAACATGTTAGTAAACTCAGAGAAGATGAGGAAGCTAGAGGTGATGGAAATGAAGTGCTTGAGATGGATGGTAGGATGCATACTTTGGGACAGATGAAGAAATGAGGACATAAGAGCAAAAGCCAAAGCAGCTCCAATTGCAGAAAAGATCAAAGAGAACAGATTACCATAGTTTGGGCAGATGTGCAGAAAAGCAGAAACAATCTAGTAAAGAAAATTTGGGGCAGACAGGAAGATGGCAAGAGAAAATTAAGGCATCCAGCAAAATGATGGATGGATTGTGTGATAGAAGACCTGCGACAGTCATGCATGAGTTGAAGAAGGCAGGAGTGTGGCATTGAATTGAGAGAGATGTTGACAGTTAACACGACACCCCAACCTCATATATAAATGGGAAAAAGGGAGTGATGATGATGATTTTTATATATTTAACTGATATAAATCTAGCAAGGATTATTGTTGTAAGTCAATATGACTTTGATTTAAAACAGGCAAAAAATTATTTATCAAAGACCCGTGATGTTTCACAAAACCGCTCTTGTACACTCAGCTTAGGGATGCCTGGCAATAAACATGTGATGTTGTAAAACAGTGCTTCAGGCATCTTACTAATAGACAGATAATCCCTATAACAGATCAGAGGTGCACACATGGTACAATTTTTAAAAAAGAAAGAGTTGGAAGGTTATTCAGAAACCTTAACCCATGACCAGAACTTCCTTTACTGAAGATTAAATGATCGTACACCCTTCTGTGGATGTACACTAAGGAAAGCTGTTATAACTCTGTAAGTAAGATGTTCCCTTTGAAATAGACTTGGGCCCTCTGACTGCACTGAAGTACAGACTTGAGATACCTTTCACATTAAGGATAAACACCAGAAATTAAGCAACTTTGCAGCTCTGGCAAGCTCGTGTGGTGCAGTTCAGAGTTCCTCATTGGAATACTAACCAGTTTTGAAATGCAACATTGTATAGATTTCAGTTGTAAATTTGTTGACTTTCTCTGCAGTTGTGATGCTTGTTTAGTGTGTACTGCTGATATAATAAATTAAGTAAAGCTTCTTTTCATTAGTTCTTGCCTAAAATGATGATTAATGCAATGTAGAAAATTGTATTTGTTGTTGCTTCACATGAACATTTGAGAAATGAAGATGAGGAAAAATGTTTAATTTATTAGACAATAGATGAAAATATTACTTTTATGGATGCTATTATTTAAAATTGCAAAAATATGTGCATTATATTAAAAAGGAATAACAAGTGAAGAAGGCTTCAGGCAAAAATAAGTGCGGTTACTAAAATATTTAATTAGTCTAGTAAGTAAGGGACACATTGAAGAGAAGTGGAAATGAAAAATTACTCAGGAAAGTGCAAACAAGCATTAGATACATTCACTTGGAAAAGAATAGCATCAAAAATCCTTATGTTGTCAGCATTTATAAATGAATGAAGTTTATCTATTATGCCAAGTCTCTGAATATAGCTGGAGTAGAGCAGTTTAAAGGCATTAGTGTTACTCTTTGCTAAAAGACCCTGTATGTCATATGAATCCCTCCTCATGGATACTTTCAGCTGTATATCTAGAGGAAAATGAGTTAATCACAATATACTGCACCAAATGAAAACAACATGCTAAAAACTGTGGCAGCACTGACATATGTCAAGAAATAATCCCAAAATTAGACACCCAGTAATCAGAAAAGGTGACATGCACTACTTTAATAGACACCAAGACAGCATTAAACATTATAGACAAACTAGGTGAGTTAACTCATGATACGGGGAAACATACGAATCAAAGTCAGAAATATGACTGCAGCTAGATCAAATAAACACACAGAAAGTAAAAGAATCAAAGAAGGAAATTTGAATGCAGCTCGATCAAATAAAAGTGGCAAACAATGCCGATATTTTTTGTGGCTGTTACTTTCAAACTGGAAAAGTGCAAAGCATAACAACCTAAATAATTTTGCAAAGGTGTGCAAAATGAAGGATTCCAATACTATAGACTGTATATCCACTATATCAGAGAAAATCAAAGGGACCCACTATCACAAAAAAAAAAAAAAGAAAAAAATCACATATAATAAGGGTTCCCCTTCATATGATCGAATTTCTCTAAACTCGAGTCATAAACTCGAAACCAGAATCTCGAATTTAGAGAAAGTCGAACATATGAAAGGGACAGAAAAAAAAAATGAACACCCTTCACATTCCCCTGCACCCCCCCCTACTTAAATATACCTACTCTGAGATCGCACTATAGTGAAGGAAAGGGAAATCTCCCATTCCGCGCTATACGCATAAGCCCAAAACAGAACATTTTCCATTCCTCCACTATAGTGCGGTCATAGAACATTCATATTTAAACTGCTAGGGTACAGGGGGTCCTGGCCCCCTGCAATAAGGTAAGTTAACTTTTTATTTTTTTTAAACCTAAGGGTCCCATTCACAATTTTGAGTGAATGGAAGTTCGAGATTCTGGTCTCGAGATTATGAATTTCGAGCTTCCATCCATTCGATCTTGTGAAGGGAAACCATAATAAGGGCCAAGCAGGGCATATTGCAAGTACTGTAGATGTTACAATGACTGAAATGAAAATTAAAGTGAAGTTAGCACTATAAATCATAAAAATGTAAAATATATCGGAAATAAAAAATGCAAAAGCATGAAGTCAAAATGTTTTTGTACTCTTGACCATCACAAACTATTTTTAGAGATGAAAACACAGAATCAACAAGTCAAAATGCTAATATACTCTGGAGTATCAGTAAGCATACCAAGATGCAAGGATGCGTCCCCAACTAATCACATATACAAATAGTAATATTTCTGCTTATATTTTCCCTATCAGCACTCTTTCTAAAAGGCTGCTTCATTTCAGAAATAAAGATATATGTGGAAATTCAAGTGGATTTACCACAAATAATTGTGTGCTGTTTAATCAACATGCAATTAATCAAACCTTAAATGTGTAACACTTTAGGCTGCCCCAGTTAGGAACAACACTCAGACTGGTAAAACAACACAAAACCATGTTTTCAAGGATAAACCCACATAGTCTTCTGCCCAAGATAAATAGTCATTACAATCCTTTCTACCAGTAGTGGTCTTATGAACTACAAAATGCCTCTTTTGTAATTCTTTATATGCAGTTTCTTTTAAAACAATTAAAACTGTTTCAGAAATTTTCAGCAGCTATAGTTTGATCAACCAATTTCCCTTTATGCATAACAAGTATATCACTTTTATCCACCATTTTCTAACTTGTACACAATATATTGTTTGCACAATACAAATTATTTTGTTTTTTGCTTAATATTTCAGTAATAAAATCTAATACTGAAGCAGTTAAAACTTTTAACAAGCTTTCATTTTGTTTATAATTTTACAAAAGGATAACTGTTTCAAATAGTGTGACAAGAATATACCACGTCCTTAAGTCAGGGTGTGATTAAAGTTCATGGAAGTAGTATTGCTTCAGTCTTTGATGTTTGCCAAAAGTGCTCTTCTCAGCATATGTAATGTACCCAGAACTGCCTCCTTTTGCAGATGTTATGAGGTTGTGAATATTGGCAGCATATATAAGTATACCTGAAAAATATTTTTATTAGATTTGTTGCTTCTTCTACTGCTGTTGCTTCTACTACTGTTGGAACAATCAGACTTTATTTCTTCCAGATTGCTCTAGCTTCAGCTTGCATATCCTGGTATTTGATTACTTTAATGTTTTTTAGTATGTAGGACAGTTGTTGTTGTTGTTGTTGTGTATTTCGGCTTTTCCCGGTTAGGGGTCGCCACAGTGGAACTCCGGTCCGCTAATGATTGCAGTAGATTTTTACGTGCCGAGTTGCTGGCCCTGATGCACAACCTTCAATGAGGGTACGCCCATTCACACATGTCTCCACACAGAAAATGCTATAGCTGAGAATCGAACAGGACAATGTTTTACTGTGAGGCGACAAAAGCTTTCTAAATGCAGATATTTCAATGATTAATACTATTTCTGTCGTTTTTTCATATATTGCAATATCTGTTTGTCTTGTTGTTACTTTTCTATTGGCATTGATGATCACAGTGGATGATCCCATGTAATTAGAATTTCATTTTCAGTAACTCAGTGAGTATCTGTAAAATGTGTTATAGTATTTGCACAATCCCACCATGCAGTAGTTTTCTATGTTATTTTTCTGTTCAGTATAAAGATCATCTGTCATGAGTATATCACAATCATCAACAAGATGCACAATTATTTCTACTTCTGTAATGCATAGCCTACATTTGTAGGTATGTCCTACTTTTTAAAAGACTTTGCAAACCAGTGCATACATAGCCCACTATCTTGAGATGCCATTGTTAACTTTTCATCTTTTAGTTTAAATTCTCCTCTCTTTAGCCTTTCATGTGCGAATTCTTGATTAGCTTGTGAATGTTTTAACATTTCTTGAAAATTGCCACTACGATGGTATGGCTTTCCTTGTTTTCTAGCACTTACTGTTCCACCTGCTTTTTATCCACTTAAGAAAGGAGTAAGAATAGAAATGAAAACAGTAGTGATTCTGCTAATCTGTGCAAAGATGTCACCTTAGATTTACTTTTTTCAGTGTTTAAAACTTTTGCTATGTTTATGATGATTCAGCTCATGATTGCAGGCCTATAGCTGTAATCAGTCTCGAGGTATGCATCTCCTTCAGACTGGGGGTATTTAAATGAGACATGGACTTTTTAAATAAATGTCCAACTGATCCAGTGGTTTTTCAGACCAGTGAGACATGCCAACATTATAAATTAGGACAGGAAGAGCAAGCAGATGTATAGGTTTATCTTTATTGTTGTCATTGTTCATACTTCATTACTAACTTTTCATTTATTCCCGCATATGTATACACTACGTCTTGTTCAAGTTATTTTATTTCACATTCCTCTCTAAGGATGTTTTTTTTTTTGGTACTTCAAATTTTCTGTTATAAATGTTTTTATGTACATTTATCAAGGCCACAGTCATTCTAACACTATCTGGACCAGTTTTAAGTATTTGAAGTTGTATTTTATTTGTTTGTCTGTTGAGCTATAACGTTTTACAATTCTACAAAATGTAGATGAGCAGTCATTGAGCAATGTGGGTTTCTGGTTGTCAACCTGAAACAGCAGCCTAATGCATTGTAAACAGCTTAATACATTAATGTTGAGGCAAAACAGAAGTGGTTACAAAGAATTGTCCTGTACTATCTCTCTGGATTTTCAGCCCTGGGATAGTAATTTGCTTTACCATGACTTGTAGAGTGATTTGCCAGTCTCTTAGTGACTGTTATGTAATTTGTGATTATATTTGTATACATTTGTAAGAATTTCATTACTCATGAATATGAGGTACTGTCAAATAACTTTTTTTTTGTAATCTATCCTTGTCATGCTTAGATTCCACCCCCTTTTTACAGCTTTCTCTAATGGCTTTGTTTAATAATAGATTAGTCTTTGTTCTATATGATTTTCTTTTATTACTTTTCTGTTCTGTTGGCGTGATTGAATTTTCTAAACGCTGCATAAATTTTAGTATATAATCTATATATTGTTGTAATGCAAAATATTGGTTTATAGTTCAGAGGAAAGTTTACAGGTTTTTGTCTTAAGGAGGAGATTTTTTTCTGTTAATACAAGTTGGTACTTGGTCAGGATGTGCATATTAATGGGGTGAAATCATTGTGCAAAGATGCTAATACCTTTAGTCAAAGGTTAGGCACTGCACCTGGATTTGAAGTTAGGAACCTTTCTTAAGTTTGTTTCAGTTTCTCTGGCTGTTGCTTTATTCCACAAACTCCTGTATATGAAAAAAATTTAGGAGAAACAGAAAAGACACTAGGAAAAAAAAAAAGATTAGAAAAGTTGAAAAAAGAAATGGGTAGTTATTTGACTTGTATGCGAGAATCTAATAAGTAGTATTTCAAAAGATACAGAAGCAAGCAGAATAGATACAATAAGCCCATTTCTTAGTATATATAGTATAGGTGCTACAAATAATATAGAGGCAGGCAATATAAATGGTATATGAGGTGCAGGAAATGACTGGGGAGATATTTAAGACAATAATCCATATCTAATATAACACAAATGGCTACAGTGTTCAAACCACAGTCAATAACAGACTCAGGGATTAGTAGGTGAATCAGTAATGTGATATAAATTGTCTCTGCTGTCTATATAAGTTGCCAGCTCCATCAAGTTAATCCAGTTTCCTTCCTTTTAGTAGTTTCCCTTTAGATTGTAAGAACTAGAAATGCCCAGTATTGCAGCACCTCTGGAATCCTTAGAGATTTCCATCTCATAGCAGCTACTGTTTTTTAGACCAGCTCTATTAACTTAGAAAGGCAAACGCTACTTGCATGACCAGAGTTAATGATCATATTGTGTAGAATGAGTCCTCTACTAAAATTGACCAGATTACCAAACATCTTAATAAATGCCTAATTCAGTTCCTGCCAGACATATTGGATCTTAGGGCACAATGTGGACCCATGATCCTGAAGAATTCCTTTCATACAACCATTGCAATTTAAGAACATTTGGAAAAAGGTTATCCAAATATTTTGGCATGTACAACAACTGATATAGGCATTTTCATGCAAACATTTGCCACTGCAGGGCAGAACATATTGCAAAAGCTGATCTAAGGTTAACATCAGTTTTTCATAGGTTAACATCATATCAATATCTCCAATATGTTGCCTACAAATTTAATCTTGTTTCATAACACATTGCAATAATGGTGAAGATAAAGTAGACAAGGAATTACTGATGCTTGCTATTCCCTTTAACACTTTCATGATGCTATAGAAAATTGTAGTCCCACCTATTGGCATAATTTCTGGTTTACTATGTTCAAATGAAGGTAGTGGGATGAATGATATAAAGCTAAAAGAATCTGATTATTTTGTACCAAAGCTGTTTCTTATTGATCTGAAAGATCATGGAGAGCTATCAGAAAGTGAGTGGTAGGTGATCCTTAAATCTACTGACTGCCAACACGACAATGTGAATGAACTCAGTCTAGCTGGAGAGCAAAAGACGTATTATTCATGTTAATTCATCTGATGAGATATTTCAACATACAATAGATCATACTATATTAGGAGGGCAAAACCTTCAGTAATTACATGCCTATATTTCACAAAAACATAATGAAAAATTAAGGCAGGTTATAAACACAGCAAAGTGGACATAAATTGACAAAGAGAAAAGCATATTTTATATGGGTTTATCTTCCCTGCAAAGGTGAATTCTTCCCTTTTAGAAAGGATGAAAGAAGTGCCACAGCTGAGATTACCTATATGGCCAGTAATAATAGTTCATGTATTATCCCAATACTTAGAGCAACAAGACGTATATTGGGAACATTTTTGGAATATTTTACTTTTTGCCTTACCTTTCATGAACATTAAACTTTTCCATTTTTAGCCTTATGATCTTATTATTTCCAATTTCTGCTTGGGTATAACCTCATTACCAGCAGTGGCAATAGACAAGTCATGGCGGGCTGTCATCCACTAATGGTTTAGATTTTTCCTGCTTTCTGTTCCACCCCTAGTCTCCCTACATTCTATGCATGTCAGGCAGTGACATCAATGTGTGTGTGTGTGTGTGTGTGTGTGTGTGTGTGTGTGTGTGTGAGTGTGTGTGTGTGTGTGTGTGTGTGTGTGTGTGTGTGTTTGTGTGTGTTTGCGAATTTGTGTTCACGAATGTACACATTTACAAGTTCATATTTTTTTACATATTATTTACTTGCAACCTTGTAAATAACCTAATCTCTTGAGGCTAGAATCCTTGACCTCTACTGTGAGCGCTAACACAGCAGAACAGTACACCCCAAGGAAGAAAAATTGGAAAACACTGTCTGGATCTCTGCCCATTACCAGCCAATGAAGCCTGACACACTAATCAGATCTGTATCTCCAATCCCATAGGCAGGAAGCCACCTGCCATTGTTGATAGATTTAATTCAATTGAAATACTAACTGAAAAAATATACTCATTTCATTTGCAGACCAAACCTCAACTCAAACTCGAAAGGTACCATTCAGAATGCATTATTAAAAAGATGGTGATAATATGGCAGACTGCCTATAAAGGCACCTCTGCACCAATAGAAAAAAAGGAATTTCTCAGATGAGGAAAAATAGATATGTAAATAGGCCTGCAAGTTATAATATATCCAAAACATTAATTTTGTGAGAAATGGAAGAAGATGAATAAACTGAAAGCAATTATGTATTATAAAAGGATAAAGCTTTGCTCTTTCCTTCACTCAAAATTAAGTCTGGCAGGAAAGAAACGCCTACAGGAAATAATGGTAGCAGATAATGTCAAAATGTCTGTTAATAAAAAGCTGCTAGATTAAACATACTTAACAATGCATGAAATAAATACATAAGTTTTGGTTGTAAAGCACATCTGGAATTGTCAAAGTCCAAACCACAGACATATACACAAAGGGAGCTAGCTTGCTTAAAAAGATGAAAACTTTAAGTGCCTCCATTTTTATTTTTCATAATTTACTGCTCTCTGTGCTTATTTTTTGACATTTTTAAGTTATATGCATTTATTTAAACTGAATTTGCCTTAATATTACTACACACTCAAGTGTGCTAGCTTGTACTACATTTAAACTGTTTTTGCTACTGTTTTAACTGCTTTTCTGCAAAAAAATCCAAAACAAAACAAAAAGGTTCTAAGCTTGTTCCCGCCTTTCCTGTAACTAGTGTAGTCCAGATACAGATTTGCAGTATCGAGGACTGTTTTGTGAGTTTCTGTGTTGAATGGAAGCCTTCTAGTTTATCAGTGGGAGTGGTAAGCACTAGGTAGCCTATCTACCACAAGTGGAGTGATTTCTGGCTCAGGAATTGTAGTTTATTGGCCGTTTAGGCAGTTTTTCCATCTCTTTCAACTTTCTGGTTTAAAAGCCCATGTTTACTTGGGTTTGCACTTGTTTTAAGCTCTGTGGATCCAGTTTGGTATCCTGCAGACTACAAGTGCAACAGGAAGGAGAAAGAGATACTCTAAGTGCCTCCATTTTGATTTTTTCTTAATGTACTGCTCTCTGCACTTGTTTTTTGTCATTTTTAATTTATCTGCATTTATTTAAATTGTATTTACCTTAATATTGCTACACACTCAAGTGTGCTAGCTTGTACTGCATTTAAAGTGTTTTTGCTACTGTTCTAGCTGTTTTTCTGCAAACCCCTCCCCCCACAAAAAAAATTTCTGAGCTTGTTTCCCATCTTTTCTGTAACTAGTCTAGTCCAGATACGGATTTACTGTATGCAGGACTGTTTTGTAAGTTTCTGAACCCCCCCAGACCTTTCTGTGTTGGAGGGAAGCCTTCTAGCTTATCAGTGGGAGTGGTAAGCACTAGATAGCCTATCTACCACAAGAGAAGTGGTTTCTAGTCCAGAAATTCTCATTTATTGGCCGCTCGGGCTTTTTTTCCATCCCTTTCAACTTTCTGGATTAAAAGCCCTTGTTTGCACACCATGCAGCGGCGCTCAGCTGAGGCAAACTATTATGAGTGCAAAAAAGTTTGCTCTTCAATTTTCCCCTTAGAACGTGCTTGTTCTTTTACTTCTTGCACTTCAGTTAACTTAATCGGCTAGCACTCTAACTGGCTTTTGTAGCATTTATTGTAGCACACTTAGGTGCCATCAACACTAGCTTTTCCTACGCAGCAACAGGACTGGTACTTGTTAGTTATGACCATCCCTTCTGGTATGATTGTAAGGCAATTTCCTATGCTTTCTCCTGCTAACCTGGTGTGCTTGGGCATTCTGAGACAGTGTGGCAACTGTCTAATGTACACAGACAACCCTCTCCTCTTACCTCCCAACACTCATACCTGTGAGAGATGCGCTTGTATCATCAAACTGGAAGGAGTGCATGCTCCAACCAAGACCAGACTAGATGGTCAAGAGGAGAAGTTCAACAACTGCAACTCACTACATAGAACACATACATCCCTCCAAAACATCAACCATCACAACCCACACATAGAAACATAAACCATACACCCACCTTTGCCGAGGCTGTCAATAAAAATGTATCCAAACAACAGAACCCCCCGAGACAGAAATGCACTCAACCACCACAACACAACACCAACCCCAGAACACATAGCTCACCACCACATTGTGCCCCTCAACCCAAGCCCTTAAGGCAAAACACTTTGCCCAATGTACTAATCATAGGAGACTCAATTGTGAGGCACACTGATGTCCCACTCACTAGGCTGAACAAGGAGAAGGTGACAGTCAGTTGTCTATCAGGTGCCAGGATCCGCCACATAACACATGCATTCAGGTCACTCCACAACAAGTACAAATATGATCAGTCATTGTCCATGTTAGTGTGAATGACCCAAGATGTACCTCCGTGGACTACATGAAAAAAGATGTGATGGAACTCTCGAATTATGTGGCCCAGGCAGGTATGACCCTAGCCCTGAACAGTATTCTACCATCACTCAGAATGATACCACAGTATGAGCAGAAAATGATTGACTTCAACAACTGGCTAAGTTTCTGGTGCCATTCTAAGGGGATCCAGTATCTGTCTGCCTGGGATGACATGATCGATAGACCTTGATGCTTTGCCAGAGATGGCCTGCATCTGTCACCCCTGGGATTCTGTGTACTGGCTAAGGCTCGTGCCACCCCTATAGTGCCTTTTTAGGCAGTGTTTCAAAGACCAAAATTCCATTGTAACAGCTACAAACAAATGCAGTCTGGGGTTCATGGTGCTCAATGATAGAAGTCTAAATCTCAAGATGCACTCACTCAAAGCTATTCTCAAAATGGAGAATGTCGGCATCTGTGCTGTAACGGAGACCTGGTTTAAAGAGGCAGAAAGCACCCCTGCACTACCAGGCTACAACTCATTCCATACCTTTCGGCTCCAGAATATGTCTGAAAGGTCCAAAGGTGGTGGTGTCTCCATATTCTTAAAGGATATGCACACCTCTAGACTGGTAGCCCAACATAATGCATGCAAGATACTTCAGATACAGCTAACAATGGGTAAGATGGCAATACAAGTCATAGCCTGCTACATAACCCCAAACATGTTCCTAGACTCTCACTCCAAGTTCCTAAGCACCCTGGAATCTATCAAGGTCCAACCCATTACTCTTATACTGGGTGACTTCAACTACCCTTCCATCAACTGGGAAAACTATTCAAGTACCAATGTACAGGCCCAATGCTTTCTGGAATTTATCAGTTCCAGTGCCCTGGACCAGCTCATTTTGACCCCCACTAGAGGATGCAACATCCTTGACCTGGTTATCACCAACATGGGAGACCATTGCTCCCCACCTATAGTCAATTCCTCCCTGGTTAAATCTGACCACAAACTGATCACCAAGGAAATCTCCATCTCACTTACACCCCTGCTAAGGTGACCACCCTGAAAAACTTCTCTAAAGCCGACTTTGGGCTACTAAAAACAGAGGTGGCTAACTTCTTGGCACCCATGCCAATGGAAAATATCTGCATGACTGCTGAATCATACACCAGTGCACTGTACGAGCATGTACACAAATGCATGGACCTTGTCATACCAAATAGAACTAAGACACTCTCCTCCAAAAAAAGGAAGCCAATCTGGTGGTCCCCAGCCATCAATAAACTCTACAACAGAAGGAAGAAACTGCTACAGAAAAAAATGAAGTCACAAGACTGGAAAACCTCCCTTATCAGTCTCAACAAAAAGCTGAGATCCCTTATCAAATCCTCTAAAGCTAGCTGTGAAGGCAGAATTGAAGCTGACACCAAAAACAACCATAGACCCTTCTATAGGTACATCAAAAACCTCAAAAGCAATACCCAGATTTGCTCTGAGTTATTACACAATGGCACCTCCTATACTGAGTCAACAGATATAGCCAACATACTGGCTGACAGATTCAGTGCCAACTTTACCCCCCCCCCCCCCAAGGGCCTTATTGCAATACCAGAAGAAAGCCTGTTACTCACCATTTCTGTGACACAGGTAAAAGCTGCATTGTCCAAAGCCAATAATACAGCATGCATGGGACCTGATAATATCCCTGGCTGCATCTTACATGAGCTACAAAATGAACTGGCACCACATCTGTGTGCCCTGTTCAATCACAGCCTTACCTCAGGCTATGTCCCCAATGAATGGCGCACTGCTACAGTCATCCCACTCCATAAAGGAGGAGCAACTACAGACCCTGGGAACTATCACCCCATTAGCCTGACAAGTCTGGTATGCAAAGCTATGGAGCGCATCATCATGGACCTGCTTAACAAAATATAGGTTATCTCCAAATTCTTGACCCACACCATTTGGCTTTGTCAAGGGGAGATCCTGCCTGCTGCACCTGGTTGACTTCTTTGAGGCAGCCACCAAGGCTGTGGATGAGGGTTAGGCAGTGCATACAGCCTACCTTGACCTGGCCAAGGTCTTTGATACCATTCCCCACTCAGGTATCACTGATAAGCTTTTCAAACTAGGCATCGATCCTTACATCACTAGGTGATTGAAAATTGGCTCACAGACAGGACCCACAGAGTGAAAGTTGCGGATTCCAAGTCAGACTGTTGACCAGTCATGAGTGGAGTCCCACAGGGCTTCATCCTGGGCCCTCTCCTGTTTGGCATCTACTTTGTAGAAGTCCAGGCCAACACAGAAGGACTTTGGCTGACCAAGTTTGCTGATGACTGCAAGCTAGGAGTCATTATCAACTACCCAAGTGATGCAGACATCCTACAAAATAGGCCTCTCTGAGGCCAGTGACTGGTGTTGAAACCATGGCCTGAAGCATAACGCCAAAAAATGCTTATCATCCCCTTTGGAAAAAACTCAGTTCCCATGAATTGCCATGTTGATGGGAGCCCAGTGAACACTGAAGGGGCCATAAGAGATCTAGACACCCAGGTCGACAGCCACCTCATCTTCAAACACCACATTGCCACTATGGTCAGAAAGTCCTTCTACGTGGCACATCTTGTAAACAAAGATTTTGCATCCAGGAAGAAAGAAGTCATCATTCCTCTCTACTCATCCCTCATTAGGGCAATCATTGAATATAACACCCTGTTTGGCATGTACCTGACCAGACACCTACAACAGCTGGAGAGGCCACAAAAGTGCCTCACAAAAAGGATCGTAGGCCTTAAACATATGTCCTACATGGACAGACTCAAGAAACTTCAACAGTTCTCAGTCTTTTATCATCTATTTAGAGGTGATCTCTGCTTGACTTACAAAGCCATGTCCAACCCAGCCCTACTTGAAATGCTACACATAAAGAAATTCCAATCCTCCAGTGCCACATGTTCCAGAGATCACAACCTCATTACCACAATTAACAGAACATTTATTTATTTATTTTATTTTATTTTACATTTGTTGACCGGGATAGTCTGACTGGATGCATGTCAATTTTCAGTGGAGGCCCGGGGAGAAAAGCTCCAAGGGTAAGCAGATACAGCATTACATAATACCAGCATTACATATTACAAACAGACTATTTACAGAGATTACATAAGTAAGCAAGTTAAACAAGTTCCGCAGGTTACAGTTAATCCTGAGCACAAGTCAGGATTAAATTAAATTACACAGTAAACTGGTTAACAGATTTTTACACATTCTAGAGAGAGTGCTGCTGGAGGGACAGGTTCATCTCCCAAAGACTGCCCATACTCTGGAAAAAGCTTCCCATTCATGTCAAGCAGTGTACCTCGCTGGCCCTCTTCAAGAGAAATCTTGATGAGTGGATGGGTAACAGAAAGTTCACTCCAGGAGTCATTCCAGTTGCCCTACTGGATAGGGGCACTGTGAGCTAACATTGATTGGCATGGCGCCTGGTCATTTTTTTTGGGCTAGGCTTGTAAAGTATCCAGGGCTATTAGTCTAGTACACATCTATGAACAATGAGTTAGTACTTTGACTGTTGTATTATACTAACACACTAAGGAAAGTCAGTCCCATCATAAATGCTGCAGCTGTCAGAAAAGAAAAAAAGCATGGAGTAGCCTCTGTTCTGATGTCTTCATGGGCCTACAACAATTAAGATTATCCTGTTGTAGCAGTTGATGACTACAGCAGGTTTTCTATAATAGAAACTGTGAAATACATGATGACAAATATCTCCAGTAATGGACAGAAGAGTTTCCTTATTTATTTTGCCTGAAGCTATAAAATCAAAGAGTGCCCCCCCCCCCCCCCCCCATTTCAGTAGCATGCAGTTAAGTTGATTCCCATGTGGCCACAAATAAATAGTAATGAGCAAAAGTTAATACCAAATATTAATGAAGCAATTAAAATAGATAGATACAAAGAAATAAGGACACAACACGTGCATTCTGATGAGAAGCTTTGTACATCCATCTGCAAGTGTCACAAGTGACACTCGCTTAAACACAAATTCAGACAGATTATGCAAGCATATGTCAGTGGGAGAAAAGTGACTTTCCTGGAAAAACACAATGACTCAGCACAGAGATAAATTAAGATGTTTTGAGATTTATTAATTTATTCTTTATTCTTCTTCTTATTTATTTATTTATCTGGACCAGAATATTTTAGAGAAGAATAATCAGGTAAGGTAACATAACACTCTTTACGATTCAAGGCCTCATAAATCTAAAGAGAGTTATGTTCCCAATGGCAGATTGGAGGCATCAGATAAACAGTCATTTCTCATTTTTCAAACTTTTTAAAGGAAACCTAATGAACATGCAAGGCAGTGACACAGACTATACTTTAAATGATTTCCTTGGACCTGCCAGTTCCTTTCACCAGTACCAGTACCAGCACCATTTCCATTCCTAGTAACTGCTCTCAGTACATTGGATCTGAAAGATCTGTCAGAAAGCCTTCTAATTTAAATTGACATGTCTGCAATGTTGTGACATAATGTTCATGTTAACAGCGAGTTTATTTTTATTTGACTTTTGCTTGATATATACCTTGAAGTGACTACTGTGTGATCATATATATGTAAAACACATTACACAAAAATAATTTCATGGTCTTGAATTTGCAAGAAGTTGATGAAATATTTAATGTTTTTTTCTAATTTTAAAAGGCGCACATTCAAATTTTTAAATTATGTTTAAAATCTATTTGCATACATAATTATAAGTGACATCTAAAGGATTTGCACATAGATTGGGTGACTGAAAATAGGCCATTTATAATAGCCTTTTTATATTAAGCCATTTTAACGTATTCATAATTCTGACATTTTAACTGTTTTAAGAGCTGTTAATATGAAAACATCAAATGTGAAGTCATAACATGCATATCAATAATTGATATAGTTGCCAATACAAATGTGAAGAATTTCACTGCAATGCATTAGTATTGTATGTTCGCAAATTAAGATACACGAACAGCCTTGACTTAAAACATGACAGCCAATAAAGTTCACCATTTTTATTTCTTCCCAACATGTTTCATAATACATACAATTAAACACTACTTTATCAAGGGATACATTCAAAATAAATTGAAACCATAAAACACATTACTAAACAAGAACGTGCATTTGAAGTTAAACT
This sequence comes from Protopterus annectens, assembly GCF_019279795.1. Taxonomy (NCBI): domain Eukaryota; kingdom Metazoa; phylum Chordata; order Ceratodontiformes; family Protopteridae; genus Protopterus; species Protopterus annectens. Next base: position 372,336,452 of record NC_056739.1, on the reverse strand, counting down.
TTTAACACTGAAACTAATGAAGATGTTTCATTCAAACCTCTTAGAGTATGTGTTACTAAAATATTCACCATTTAGTCTCTCTGTATGTCACCACCAGATATCATCTTCTTTAAATGAAATACCCACAGATTTAAAAGAATGATTGTCCATATACTGCAACATGTTTATGAAGTGCATTGCAGACCTTGTTTCTTTCTTTGTTCCTGCACCTTTTTATGTAAGTTTATCTTAGTTTTATGCACAAAAAAGATTCATACTGACACTTAGCAAGGTATACAATATACAAAAGTACTGCAAGAACATAATTCAAAATGATAATCTTACCATTAATGGGTTTGTGGGGCTAGGTGGGAGAAGGATTGCCTGTGAAAGAGCCTTATAATGCTTTGAAGATATTAACAGAGCTTCAGCTGCTGGTTAAATTATGCAGTAATGGTATACAGTAAGACATATGTTTATTTGGAGGATTTTGAAGACAATACTTGTGTGATCTGTCGTTTTAATTACAGTTGACGCTAGCTTAATACGATCAGTGCTGCAGTGCCGAACTTCTTTGTGGTTTTCTTTTTAAACATGTTTAATCCAACTGACTATTGGCTTCTTTTTTCCATTTCTCTGAGGAGAAGCAGGAAAAGATGAATCTGTATTACCTTTCATACAGGACACTGAGGACCAGAATATATATTTTTTTTAGTTATTGCAGTAAGTCAGTGCTATTGGGTATGATGTAACACTTTGCTGTGGAATGCCTCCCCTAAGTCATATCCTTCCACACTCTCCCTGGAGTCTGTGAACAGTTAACCAAGGTGGGTAACCTCTATGGGCTGGGGTCACCAGTGTCATTTCCTAGATTACTGACAATGAGCCTTCCTTACAAAAGGCGGCAAGCAAGCCTAGGAGCTACCGCTGGTACTAGCAAAGGGAGGGGAGTGCTTGCTAGAGTTCATGTCCTACTTCCTATTTGTTGGTTGAGTGGGCAATGATACATGGATTATGAGGTCATGTCTGCTACAGATCCTAAGATGTACACTCCTATGTAGCCTTCCTGCATAACCAACTCACAGCAGTGTCTGCTAAAAGTCTCAGCATCCACCTCAGCTGGAAAAACAGACCACCCCAATACCGCCCATACCCACCTCCGTGGGGAGGGTGAGAAGAAATAAGGTTATTGTTCCTTTCCGTCTTCATGCTCTCACCCTACTAATCAAACTCTGTTAACCTGGCTCTCAGTCAGGGCTTTGCTTGCCTTCACCATAGTTCTCAGTGGCAGACAGGATTATGTAATGCCACCAGAATGAGTAATTTTTCCAAAGAATAGGTCTGAAAAGAACAAACAAAAGTGAAATTATGTTACTCTCCAGCAGAACCCATACAGTACTACTTGTCCAGCAGAACCCATACAGTACTACTTGGAAGTATAACGCTTAATGAATACTGTTTGCTTGGGATACCATGTTTTCAAGCTGAAAAATGACCAGCTGTTCCACCTTCCTGATTTTCTACTAGCAATCAACCAAGAAAACACATGTCCACAGCTGAACTTCCTGACATCAGTGATGCACATGGACACACACACCATGACAGCCTTTGGGGGGGGGGGTCAAGTCTCTATGTACCTTCTTGTTATTGCCATTGTTAAAATAATCCTACCACACCACCCATCACAATGTTTGAATTTGATTGCTTTGAAATGTGTTCTGTTAGGTCTGCTGGGTATGCATATTAAGCGGAGCCTCAGGAAGGTATTTCATCTTTTTTTTTTGCACTCTTTGCCCCCCCCACTGTTTGTCAGTCATCATCCCCCTGTATGACCAATTGGCTGGCTATGTTCACATGCTAACCCTATTTATCCCACTCTGCAGCCAATGCTTATTACAAGACTTTTCTTCAATTGACTCCTTTTTTCATAACTGGAGCCTAACTGATAGTCTCTCTCCTGACAATAATGATTGGTGGCTATTAGACTGGGAGGTGTGCTGCACTTCTTTTGTTTACTTATTCAACATTTGCACTGAAATTTTCCCTAAGCTTGCTGGATTGTAGTGGTGGGACTGTTGGATTACAAACTGGTGGATTTTAAATCATGCTGTCTTTAGGCTCTGCTAGTTGGTGGTTGTAGAATATGACTAATTGCTTTGTATTAGGATAGATCAAACAATACAGAGGCCATGATTATTAATGGAGGAGTGTGCTCATGTGTCCTGAAATTTTGTCATTAATATCATTTTGCTAGTTTGTGAGCTGCTATATTTGTGCTCAGGATTACGAAAACATTACAGCTGTTGTGACTGCAGAGAAAGGAGAGTGCTTTCCTGTTTTTGTGTTCTTGGACTTTTTATTGCTTATATTCGGACAATTCATAGTAGTGGATAAAGATTTTTGGATTTCTTCAAGAGTTAGCCAAATGTCAAAGTGTTTTACAATTCCTTGTAAGCTGAAAATAGTATGGATTTAAAGACTGTTATATTTTGTTTTAGCAGTCATATTGTTTTAAGAAATGAGCGTATTTTCTTTTCTTTTAAATTTAATTGCCCAGCAGGCATAAAAGCACTGAATATTTGTTCCAGCTGCATTGCTTTTAATATAATATTTTCTTAGCTACCATTTTTGCATTATTTTTATTTATTTATTTCACATTTTTTAACCGGGTTAGTCCAACTGAGTTTACAAACAAACCTATTTTCAGTGAAGACCCGAGGGGAAAAGCCCCAGCAAACATAAGTAAAAATAAAGTGACAATATACAAATATTAAATAACAATCACAATATTAAATAACAATCACAATACAAAATAATTGTAAAAAAGAAAAGGTTATTAACTATTTGCATTGCATTGATAGTAAGCAACCCATTTTCAGTGGAGACCCAAGGGGAAAAAGCCCCAGCAAACATAAGCAAAGATAAGCATGCAGGACAAAAACTATTAAAAACACTGCAAATACGAAATTAATTATAAAGAGAAAAACAAAAGAAAAAAATGATGAACATTAAGGGTTGCACTGATAGTAGCGGACTAAAATTTACTACCTATGAGAGTAAAAGCGAAAAGATAATCGTTGTTCAAAAGAAGGACAATGTATAGACATTGATAGGAAGTGGGGGGGGGATAGTGTGGGGAATGGGAGGGGAGGGGCTATAGTAGTAGAGCTGAGGGTTTAGGAGATTAGATTAAGCAGAAGTTATTAACAAAGAAAGTTAGGAGATGCAACAGGTTATACAGTGGGAGAGACTAAGACGGCGTGTGGTCAATGCAACGGCATAATTTCAAGTTTAGTAGTGAGATTAAAGCTCCTTTTTAAAACAGGGAAAGGAAAGGTTGGATCTAATAAGGAGAGGGAGTTTGTTCCAATTTAGTGAGACAGAAAATGTATTGCAATACTTTGGATTATTTTGGATTTAATAATGCTCTTAAATGTTTGAGTTTTTTTTTTTTTTTTTGTAACATGCTCAGGAAATAAGCACTAAAGTAACCATGAACTTGAATTATGCATGCACCATAGTGATTTAACCTCCTGGAATTGTAATACTGTTTCAAAGTGACAAAATGTAGCACTTGCCTCAGACTCAAAATTCCCAAATAAAGCCACGATAACTATATTTGTCAACATGCTGAAGAAACTTAATGGCTTGATACTGGTTGTGTTATATGAGGGTAAGTCTCTTAGAGTAATAATGCCTTTGCAATTAATATTTTGACTGCTATTTCTAGCTCAAAGATGCTATATATTTCACACTGAATCCAATGTCCATTATTTAGATTTAAAGCTATCTCACTAAATAAATAGAAAAATGAAATAATATATCTTAATCTTAAATATATATGCTTTTAATAATATGCTGTGGTTTTGATAAAGAATAGGTGCCATTTGATTTGCTCAGATGTTTTATAAAGGCTAGGTTTCTTTTGTGGTAGACAAAATGTCTTCTGTTCTAATTTGGACAATCAGGGCATCAGCTATAGACAATGAGGATCAAACTAAACCACATCTGATAACATGTCTTTTGAACTGGGGTTAACTGTGATTTTTTTTTCTTTTTGATCTGTTGCCAATATTTTGTGCACCACCATCAGGCAAAGCATGACTGTAAATGGATTAATAGTGTGTTTGCTGTTTGTTTCTCTAAAATACTTAAGTATTTTTATAAGGATAAGCGCTGCTGATTGTGTGAAAAGTGTTTGCAAAATAATTGTGACAGCTTTAATGAATTTGATTTAATAGTTGTGACTTGTGTTTGTAACTACTTAAAACTAGTAAAATCATGAGTATTAATAATCGTTTAATCAGTTACATAGACTTGATTTGCACATTCAGGTAAACTCTACAATTTTAAGTGCTAGTTATACTGATGGTTCTATTTTCCTTGCTAACTGTAACTTGCCCTGGCCCCCTTCAATAAACATATCACACCAAATGATATTTGATGACCTTTATCAAACCTCTATAAAGATAACCATTTACTAGGGTAGCGTATCCCCACTCACCCTGTCCAAGTAAGTAGCATCATCACTACCACTCACTTGCTCTTACTTATCAAAGCAGCATCACACCGCTCACTTTCATCTTCAAACTCTTTGAATCAAACACCCAACACCAGAGGGGGAACAGAAGAGAGACAAGCCTGCACCTGTTCTCCTCCGAAGCATCCAACTCCAAAAGTAATGACTCAGTTCATGGCAAAATCTGATTCCTTACCCAGCTACACTTGCATAAAACCATGTAAGCCCCTCCTACATACCTCACTTCCTCCCCAAGTCTACTACCTTCTAATTTATCCCTTCTTCCCCACCACACTAACTTTCTTCCACATTTATCCCCACCCTAATATCCCCTTTCCAACTCCTCCCCAAACCCTAACCCCCTTTTGTCATTCCTAAATGACCCTGAAACACTGAAGGTGTCCCTGAACAAATTGATTTGTCTCAAACCTCATAAAATAACCGCGTAACTGTTATAGAGAAGCTCCTTTTAATATTAAAGGTACGTAAAAGGTAACTATCTTTTGAGGGCGAGGAAAGGAAGACTATGTTTAAGTACAGGGCATTTACAAGGTCAGTGTTGATACAGCGTATGGGGGGCAGCTTATGTATCTTGAGATGGTGCTATCATTTTGGGGGAGCATCATGGGTGTGAAGGCAAAGGTCACTTGCACAGTTGCCAAATGAACTTTTATGCTGCTCATTTGTTAAAAGAACAGTGTATGCCTTTGAGAGCAACAGTTTCAGTTACATTACTGTGATCAATATTTGTATGACTCTACAATGAAAGATTGTGTACCCTTTCAGAAATGGGAAATTCCACTGGGACAATGTGTGCAAAAAAAAGAACTATTTTTGGTGCTTTCTGCATGCTAGAAACATAATAAAGACACAACCCTTGTTTTGGCATTCAGGCTGTTCTTTATTATTATGATTTCATAATAATAACTGTCTTGTAATGTTATACAGCTGAGTATACAAGTCCTCTTGGTCATTTCAGTTTAAGACCCCACCATTATTTTTTAATCTGATCACATTATTATTATACTTCTACAGTACTAATTTTATTGTAATGTTATATGTCTTTATGTGGTAGCCCTCGTGTAGCTGTCAGGGTCATTTCAGTTTAATCCATGTGGTTATTTAATATAATCATGTTGCTCCCCTTTTGTGTGATACATTTTACTACTATTACACTGATAAGAATATTTTGCCTTTATGCCTTTAAGACACGTGTATGAATGTATGTGTTATAAACAAACTCAGTTTGTTGAATATGTTAATCTTACAGTGACATGAAGTTGCACAGACCACATTTCCTTTTTCACTGATTTAGTTCTGCATGAACAATCTGGCATTTATCATAGAAGGTTAAGTCTCTGAGCTATTCATCAGCCACTTTCTGTAGTCGAAGGTACAGGGTTTGATTCCATCCATCCCCAGTTGCCTACTGTGTGACTCAGAAAAAGAGACTACTATTGGGTCACCCCATGAAAAAAGAGACTTATGTCCAGTGGACTTGCTATGTTAACAAATGTATAAAGAATCATGGAACCTCTTCTGACTGATTGTGATTTCTGGTACCCTTGGTGCTGTTTTTTTTCCCTTTAGATACAACTGTTCTCTACATTATTATAACAAAGACTGGGTATGATGATGATTTTGATGATCCATTTGTGTCACTAAACATCAGCACTTGAAGTGGTCTATGTATGTACTTTGATTTAGATGGAGTTATGGATAGTTATGGATAGTAATATGTTTTTATGAGCTGTCTGAATTCACTGTTACTCTGTGAGCTGTCTGAATTCACTACTACTCTGTGAGCTGTCTGAATTCACTGCTACTCTGTGAGCTGTCTGAATTCACTGCTACTCTGTGAGCTGTCGTGAATTTACTGCTACTCTGTGAGCTGTCTGAATTCACTGCTACTCTGTGAGCTGTCTGAATTCACTGCTACTCTGTGAGCTGTCTGAATTCACTACTACTCTGTGACCTGTCTGAATTCACTGCTACTCTGTGAGCTGTCTGAATTCACTGCTACTCTGTGAGCTGTCTGAATTCACTGCTACTCTGTGAGCTGTCTGAATTCACTGCTACTCTGTGAGCTGTCTGAATTCACTACTACTCTGTGAGCTGTCTGAATTCACTGCTACTCTGTGAGCTGTCTGAATTCACTGCTACTCTGTGAGCTGTCGTGAATTTACTGCTACTCTATGAGCTGTCTGAATTCACTGCTACTCTGTGAGCTGTCTGAATTCACTGCTACTCTGTGAGCTGTCTGAATTTACTGCTACTCAGTCATTTAGTAAGACGAGTAAACCTGGTAACCGACCTCTCAAAGGGGTGCTTAGCAAACCTGGTAACCGACCTCTCAAAGGGGTCCTTTCACTGAGCAAATATTGAAAGATGTCTGTTGATCTGTCTGTGTGAGATGAACTAAGGAAAATGAAATCTGAGAAAGTGGCAGCTCAGATGAAGTCATGGCAGATAAGATCAGTATGTTTGGTGAATCAGGGGAAATGGCTTCTGAGGGTACTCATCATCATAAGGAGAGAGACATGCGTCCCAGATCTCAGTGCCAGTGTATTGGAACAAAGGGGATATTTAAACTATTGCCAGTATAGAGATATTGAACTCCTGTCAATCTGCATGAATGTGCTGGAGAAAGTAATTGATAAATAAATGTGCAGATCAGTAGAAAGTAAGGTATGAGATGAGCAGTTTGGATTCAGATCAGGATGCAATACATCTAACCCAACATGTGCAGTGAGACAGATACTTGATAAAAAGTTGAAGATGAGGAAAGAGTCCAGCTGGACATTCCTAGACTGGAGAAACCATATAACATGATCCCATTAAAGCTGATTTGAGCAGTCCTGTGATGGTTCATTTTGGGATTTAGTGTTGGTTATGCACAAGCACCCAATGATACAAGTATGAACAGTGTCCTGACTCTCTGAGGGGTTCCCATTGGGAATGGGTGTACATCAGGGCTCAGCACTGAGCCCGCTCTTACTCATTCTAGTGATAGGCTTCATTAGAAAACAGATTGAAATGGACAGATCTGTAAAGCTGTGGTATGTAGATGATGTGGCATAAACAGACTCTGAACAAAAACTGTAGATACGAGACTGGAATGCAAAGCTGAAGCCACATGGGATGAAACAGAGTATAGACAAAACAGTGTTCATGGCAGCAAGTGGGAGAAATCAGAAGATGGTCAAATTTTTGAAAGAAGGGAATACAGTGAAATGGATTAACAGCTCCTGTATATGGGACAGGTAGCTGAGGAGAATTGAAACATAAATGAGGAAGTCAAAGCTAGACTCAAAGATGTTACAGACAACTGCACAAAATTTCAGAGGGAGTGTGTGACATAAGAAAGATAAGCTGAAAAGAACAAAATAGTTGTATTACTAGTGCTTGTTTGGCATAGAAACCTGGACATTGAAAGACAATGAGTTGAGGAAGCTTGACGTGATGAAATGACTAAGAGGGTAGTGGGATGCACACTGTGGGGCAGATGAAGAAGTGAGGAAGTTAGAACAGAGTCCAAAGTAACCCTAGTTCCAGGGAAGGTCAGGTGGGACAGATGAAGAAGTGAGGAAGTTAGAGCAGAGTCCAAAGTAACCCTAGTTCCATGGAAGGTCATGTGGGACAGATGAAGAAGTGAAGAAGTTAGAGTAGAGTCCAAAGTAACCCTAGTTCCAGGAAGGCCAAAGAGAACAGATTACTTTGGTTCAGTCACTCATGAAGCAAAACAGAGCACAATTTGAAAAAAAGATGATTTGGGAGAGACTGGAAGCAGTATAAGAAAAGAAAAAAAATCTGAGCTAATTGGGTCCAACATTTGTTAAACAAAAGTAAATAACCAAAAACAGAACAAAGAACAGAATCAGATTTGTTTCACTGGCAAGAACTTTGCCTTGACTTAAAGAATTCTTTCAAGAGATAAAGAATTATTTCAAGAGATGGCTGGATTGTATGAAAGTACTGAGGGAGGTAGACATGACTGTGGTAGAAGGTAAAAGAATGGCTCTGAATCAAGATTTAGCTACATACAGTGGATATAAAAAGTGTACACACCACTGGTAAAATGCCAGGTTTTATGATATTTCAAAATTGTTCCCACTTTTAATGTGACCTGTAACGAGTACAATTCAATTGAAAAACAAACAAATCTGTTAGGGGAAAAAATATAAAAAATAAAAAACGTACAATAAGCTGGTTGCATAACCTTTGTGGTCTCTCCAGCTGCTGCATGTGCTTTGTGAGGTACATGCTGAAAGGGGCATTGTACTCAATAATGGGCCTTATAAGGCAAGGATACAGGGATATTATAACCTCTTTGTCCCTGGATGAGATACCCTTACTTATGAGGTGGACCCTGTAGAAAGCTTTCCATACAATAGAGGCAATATGGTGGTGAAAAGTCAGTTTGCTGTCAACCTAGGTGCCCAACTCCCTCACAACTGACTGCATGCTTAGGACCTTGTTATTAATGTGATAATTTGTGGGGACATCACTCTCCCCAAAGGGGATGATGATGCACTTTTTAGCATTCCGTTTGAAGCCATGTTTCTAGCACCAGTCTTTTTTTTGGGTGAGAACCTCTTGGAGGATGTCCACATAACTATGGGAATTGATGACAGTACCCAGCTTGCAGTCATCTGCAAACTTGGTCAGCCATAGCTTTCCCTAGGAAAAAACACTCATTACAGGTCTACTGCTTAAGGTGGCTTCTGTTATTTTGATTAAGTGGGTTCTATCAGTGAGCCACTTTGCTAGCCATCTGGTAACATACAGATTGATGCCTAGTTGAGAGAGTTTATCTATTACACCCAAGTGGGGAATAGTATCAAAGGCTTTGCATCTTCCCTCACCCATGGCTTTGGTGACTGTCTCAAAGAAGGTGACCAAATTAAACAGGCATGACCTCCCATTGATAAAGCCAAACTGTGTGGGCTCGAGTGCTTGGAGGTTGCCAATGCTCTTGTTAATGAGGTCCATGATAATCTGTTCCATGGCCTTGCAGATCAGGCTAGTTAGGCTGATGGGTCTATAATTTCCTGGATTGCTGGATGCTCCACCTTTGCACAAGGGGATGACAGTGGCTGTCCTCCACTCAGTTGGGATGAAGCCGGTACTCAGGCTTTGGTTGAATAGGGTGCATAATGGTGCTGCAAGTTCCTGCCTGAGTTCATGTAGGATGCCATCAGTATGTTATCGGGTCCTATGGAGGCTGTATTTTTTGCCTATGAGATGACAGTGATGACTTGCTCCCTAGAGATAAGACGAGGGGGCAGATGCTGGGAATGTCCTGATTTACTGATGGGGGACAGAGAAGTCAAGTTTTTGCTGAGCCTATCTGCCAGCAGGTTGGATATATCTACAGCATTTCTGTATGTGGTGTCCTTTACCAACAGTTCTGAGCAGATATGAGTGTTTCCTTTGTGATTGCGGACATATGTGAAGAAGGCCTTATGACTGTCTTTAGTAGATGTGACTAGTTTGGACTCGAAGTTTGCTTTGGAGGATTTCACTAGTGCTCTTATTTGCTTGTTCAGGCTAAGAAGAGATTGCTTCCAATTAGGCACCTTTTATTCTTGGTCCTGGACAGCAATTTCTTTCCTTTTATTATAGAGTTTATTTATTGTATATGTCCAGCAAACAGGTTTACTCTACATTGATTAGGATGATTTTGTCCTGTTAGGTATTCCTGATTCCATGCAGCTATATAAATGTTCACATAGTACTTTGGTGTAGGTTTGGACATTTGTGCCACTTCCTATGGAGGAGGACGGGACAGTGAAGCTGCTTATATCTTTCCGAAGGAGATTGTTATCAGCTATGGAGAAGTATTTTTGTTTGGCCCTAGCTGGGTGGGGGGGGGGGGGTTGGGGGAGATGGTGACTTTGAAAGTGACCACTTTGTGGTCGGATCTTACTAGGGAGGATGACACTGTAGGGATACTGCAGTGGTTACTCATGTTGGTTTATACGAAGTCCAAAATATTATCTCCTTTTGTGGGTGTGTTGACCAGCTGGTCCAAGGCATTTGCATTGACAAAATCAAGGAATCTCTCGGCATTTGTGTTTTGGCATGAATAGTTCTTCCAATTTATGGTTGAATAGTTAAAGTCACCCAGGATCAGGGTAAAGTGTTGAGTCTTGATAGATTTGAAGAGGTCCAGATAGGTGATGTGGGCATCTTAAGTTAAAGCTGGGGGCCTGTAGCTAGCTATGATTTGAATAGGGGTCTTGTCAATTGTTAACTGCATCTGGAGTGTCTCCTGTGCATCATACTGTCTGACCAGCCTGGAGGTGTGCATTTCTTTAATATATATATATTGAAACTCCACCTCCTTTTGCTTTGATACCGACAGTTTGGGGTCTGAATGTATGATAGGATGAGTAACCTGCTATGGCTGTGGCACTCTCTGCAGCTTTGAACCAGGTTTCTGTGACTGCACAAATGTCAGCATCTTCCAGGGTTAAGAATGCTTGCAATGAGTGCAGTTTTATGTTTAGACTCCTAGCATTTAGCATCACGACTTTTAATTTGTGTTTTGATGACATTTTCTTGTTGGTAGTTTTGACCTTATGGCATTGCCTGAAAAGGCACTATGGATGAGGCAAGAGCCTTTGCCAGAAGACTGAAGGCCAAGGGAGACAGATGCAGGCCATCTCTGGTAAAGTCTAGTGGTCTGTCGATCATGACTTCCCAGGCTGTCAGTTATTGGATCTCCTTGAAAAGACACAAGAAACTAAGCCAATTGTTAAAGGCAATCATTTTCTGTTTGTATTGCGGCACCATTCTGGGTGATGATAGAATGCTGCTTACAGCTAGGGACATACCTGCCTGGGACACATATTCAGCGAGTTCAATCATGTCTCTCTTTATATAGTCCAGGAAGGTGTATCTCAAGTCATTCATGCCAACATGGACTATGACAGAGTTATAACACTAAATCCAAAACATCCTCCTGCTTGAACGGCTGGTGCACGGCTGGAAAACCAAACCAAAAGTGAAGAAAGAAAGCCAGCACTCAACTCCTGGAATCAGGCAATCTTATTTAATGTCCAACTTCAAGACAGCAAAATAACATAACCGTACACCAACATGGTTGTACTGGTTTCGGTAAATCCTTCATCCTCAACCAAACATGATGTACAAAATGAAGACAAAACCTAACTTGCTGTCTTCAAATTTATACAAAATTCATGTAGAAAGCATGGATCAATAAAATAGCGCACTAGTTCATAAATGCATGAAATGTGATGCAAATAAACACAATTATCCCAAATATATACATTAATACATGAACCCAAATATAACAACAAACATGTGAATTGGATGCCTCAAAAATGATCATTCAAGCCAGGGGAAAACAGAGCCCCTAGTTTGATGATCCACATTTTCTCTTTATAGGTGAGCCTATCATGTAAAACATGAGATTGTACATGTATGTCCTTAATGTGATCAATGACCATAAAACAATTGCCCGTAGGGTGTTTGGAAATGTGTTTGTATAAAGAACTGGACCCCTTTTTGTTTTTAATATCACTAAGATGTTCCCCTATCCTAATTTTAAAAGGACGGGAAGCTTGTCCAACATAGAATGCTCGGCAATTGCACTGGGCCAAATAAATCACCCAAGAAGTACTGCAATTGGCAAACATAAAATGTCATAAACTTGTGGACAGTTTTTTGAGGAAAAGGTCTGACATTTCAACACCCTAGGGCAATAGGTACAATGACCACATGGATAGCATCCAAATAAAGGGCCTGTAAAAAGGTGAGTTTGAGTAATAGAGCATGTATCTCTATAATAAACCTTCTTGTCATGACTGAAAAGAGAACCCAAAGACCGCCCTTTGCGAAATGAATAGTGGCACCGGTCCCCTATATATTTCTCTAAGACATTATCTGATTTTAACAAATGCCAATGCTTACGGATAGTGTTCATAAATCCAACTGTATTTCTCCCATAGGTTGTTACCAATCTAAGCAAATCAGACTTAACACGATCCCGGTTTTGATAGGATAAGAAATCAGTTCTATCTTGCTGATTTGCAAAACGATTGGCCCTCGTGATGTCACCCCCTAAAAACCCCTACTTTTAAACCTGGTGATAAGATCCCTCTTGTAATGGTCGTATGTGGAGGAGCTGGAACAAATCCTATATATTTGGGATAATTGTGTTTATTTGCATCACATTTCATGCATTTATGAACTAGTGCACTATTTTATTGATGCACTAGAGGGCGCTCCATGCTTTCTATATGAAATTTGTTTAAGTTGGAAGACAGCAAGTTAGGATTTGTCTTCATTTTGTACATCATGTTTGGTTGCTGATGAAGGATTTACCGAAACCGGTGCAACCATGTTGGTGTACGGTTATGTTATTTTGCTGTCTTGAAGTTGGACATTAAATAAGATTGTCTGATTCCAGGAGTTGAGTGCTGGCTTTCTTTCTTCACTTTTGGTTTGGTTTTCCAGCCGTGCACCAGCCGTTTATGCAGGAAGATGTTTTGGATTTATTGAAGGTTTTTGTCTCTTGCTGATGGCTTCCCCTGGATGGCGTTGCATATTTGGATCAGAAAGCTTTGGAGCGCCTTATAATATGGTGGAATGATGGTTGTTTGTGTTTTGGGATGCTGATTCTTCCTTTTTCAAGATCCTGAGTTCCTGTTTGGATGTTCCCAGTCGCATCTGGGTTGATATTGGGACTTTGTGGTCGATTGGACTGATTACTTAAAGTGACTATATTTTTTCTTTTTTTGTTTGGCAGAACATTTCATGAGGACTTTATTCTTGCAAGTATTTATTAATGGTTCATCATTTTATGTTTGTTAATTGGTTGACATCTTGCATGGTATCATATTTATGACAAATTTAGATAATTGTTCAATCTGATATGCTGGTTGTTTTCAAACATATTTGCATTCTTATGTCATGTACTGCCATTATTATTATTATTATTATTATGGATAGGTTAGGAGCAGAATTTGAATTATATTTAGGCATCAGTTTATTTTCTACATAAGTGTTGTTTTGGGTTTGTTCCATTGGGCTCACTTTTAAAAGTTGGCCTTCATAACAGTTTTCTATAGAATGAATAGCTTATTATATGTACAATTGGTGGGCTTTTGAGCTTATATGTTTCACATGTTTTTTGATGTGCATTCTATATGTATTATTCTCTATTTATGTATTTGGTAGTGTGAAGTTAGTGAGTTATTAGTGTGTACGTCTTCTGCCCCTCTTTTTGTCTCTGGGCCCTTTTGAGGTTTAGGATTTTTTTCTTTTTTGATGGTATATGCTATGTGATGTATTATACCTTGGGGGTTATATTTGCATGGACTATTCGGTTTATCCAAAAAAATTTTTTTGGTTTATAATTAGTAGATTAGATAATTTTTATTTTATTGTTCCGGACATCAGGATAGTTCTTCTGAACATATCTTATTTATTTTATTTTTTGCTTTTCCACCACTGGCCAAGGATATTCATGTGCTTTTCATACTTGTGATTTAAGATATATATATATATCCCATAGGCCTCTGTTACAGGAGGTTTGGGAGGTCACTCTTTGAAAGTTCTAGCTTGGCTGGAGTTTTCATTTAGTTTTTTTTCTCATTAGTTTTTCAGTGTGACCTTTTAACTCTTTGTTTATATATATATATATATATATATATATATATATATATATATATATATATATATATATGGCCCCTTTTTGATTATGTAGTGTGAGCCTTTTGTAGGCTCAATACAGGCTTTTTCAACAAGCTTGTTGACTATAATAGTATCTAATTGGGGCCTTGACTTTTGATATTTTTGATATTTGTGATCATATATGGTTCCCTTGTGGTTTATGAAGTGTAATAATAAGGTGGCCATATGGTTTCACCTAATTTGGAGTGTATTTAAGATTTAAGGTTGGTTACATGAATTATACATTTAGTATACTGATTGTCCAACCAATTGTTTATGTAATATATTTAGTGTGAAACCTGTATTTTTCACATGTATTACATATATCTTTGTACCTGGTATTGAATTAGCATTTATTTTTGGCCAGGGATGGAACTAGCAAAATTAATCAAAGGTCTTTCTTCAGACTCTGAGGATCTGGGTATTTTTGGCCTAGCTTCAGGTTCAGGTGATGCTGTTCAGGATCCTATTCAGGATTGTAATTTAGCTTTTGCTAAATTGACCAAAGACCTCATTTCTCTTTGTAAAAATGTTTGGCATCTAAAACTATTTCGGGCCTATCAATGTAGAAAAATAGTTCCTAGAGAACTTAGGGTTAGGATTCAACCTGTGGTGGCTGAACCGGATGAATGTCTTCTCACACAATGGGCGGAGACCCAACAAAATGTTTCCATGACTTTTGTGGATCTTTTGAGTAGTTTCTATGAGAGGAAGGTTGAACAGCAAATTGCCAATGCATCGTTGATTAGCAAAACTGTGGAGGTTTTTTCCACACTTTCTTGCTATAAAGACAATATTGGAAAACTTGGCAAGGAATTGGCTACTTTGGATTCAGGTTTGAAGGATAGAAAGGTCAAGAAATTTACTAGGGATGTAGGGGACTATGATAGGGGGAAGCCATTTGAATTGTGACCTAGAATCAAATTTGATATGCCCACAGATTCCAGTTATTCAGCCTGAATCTATTCTGAAGAAAAGGAGCATTTGGTGAGGACTCATACTCCAATACTGAATGGGAGGATACTCATATTAGCATTTCCCCTGTTTCCAAGAGGAATAATTTGGATTGAAGTTTTATTGGAAAGACCCCTTTAGGTACAAGTCCCAGAGACGAGGGGGGAGGAAGCATCACAAACCCAGATGGGCTGGGGAACATCCTTCAACAGATGACCAGGATTTAGCATCCAATGTTAATAATGTGCATAACATTTCCTCACTGTTATTGGATGATTAACAAGTTGATATATTGAATAAAGGACTAAGTTTTGTCCCTGGGATTTTTTGTCCAAGAACATTTATTGCTGAGGATGTGGTTAAATTTTGTCGAAATTTGAATTTGAAATGCTATTTTCATGGGACTGATCATGATGCCTCTGAGGTTAGGGAATTTCGCTTCCAACCCTCCAGGTTCAGGCCACCTATGCAACCCATTGTCCAAACATTTCAAAATGCTGTCCTTAAAGATTTACATTTATATCTACATAAACAGGACAGGTTTAAAGATAATTTGAATAAAGATCAGAGAATATGTTTGGAGAAATTGATTAACAACAAGGATATTGTTGTTCTTTCAGTGGACAAAGGGGGAGCAGTGGTGGTCCAGGATCTGGGGGACTATGAAGCCGAAGCTGATCGCCAGTTATCCAATCATAATCATTATCAGGAAATGCAGGTGGACTCCACTTTGCAATTTAAAAAGGATGCTGACAAGTTTTTGGATTTCGCTACAGAGGAGGGCATCATTAATGATGAAGTGTGTCATCAACTTAAGGTTGATTTTCCTAGCAGGCAATATATCTATTTTCTCCCGAAGATCCATAAAGACCCCATAAGGCCACCCGGGAGACCGATTGTTTCAGGTTAGGGGTTCCCTTACGGAACCCCTTCCTGAATTTCTTACATTATATTTAAAACCACTTTTGGTACATATACGTTCTAGAATCCAAGGCACTACTCAGTTCCTTTCTATTATCTCTGAGACCCAACTAGAGACCCATTGGTTTTTGTGCACCCTGGATGTCACCTCCCTATATACCAGTATTCCCCATTGGACAGGACTTTTGGCCCTGCAATATTGGCTGGATAAGGTCAACATTTATACACCTGGTTTTAATACCCTCTTGGTATGCATGACTGAACAGGTCCTAATTCACAATGTGTTCTTTTTTAAGGACAGGTGTTTCTGGCAGACACAAGGCACTGCTATGGGGGCTTCTTTTGCCCCCATTTATGCAGATCTATTTATGGCGTATGTGGAGGATCAGGTAATTTATGACATCAGTCACAATATCTTTATTAACGAGATGGATATTTGGAGGAGGTATCTTGATGACTGCTGGATGGTGTGGAGAGCTAATGAGGAATTCCTTTTGGAATTCCTTGAGTATCTAAATGGTAATATATGGGGGACTGAGTTTAAGTTGACTTTTTCTAGATCTAAAATTACGCTTTTGGATATTTTGGTAAAAAGAACGGATACCAACACTCTTGAGAGTGCGATATTTAGAAAATTTCCCGAATTCAGTACCTTACTACATGCCACCAGTTTCCACCCCCAGCATGTCATCAAGAACATCCCCAAGTCTCAATTCCTTCGAGTTAAAAGGATTTGTTCCAGCTCCTCCACATACGACGATTACAAGACGGATCTTACCAGGTTTAAAAGTAGGGGCTATTTAGGGGGTGACATCACGAGGGCCAATCGTTTTGCAAATCATCAAGATAGAACTGATTTATTATCCTATCAAACCTGGGATCATGTTAAGTCTGATTTGCTTAGATTGGTAACAACCTATGGGAGGAATACAGCTGGATTTATGAACACTATCCATAAGCATTGGCATTTGTTAAAATCGGATAATGTCTTAGAGAAATATATAGGGGACCGGTGTCACTATTCATTTCACAAAGGGCAGTCTTTGGGTGCTTTTTTCAGTCATTACAAGAAGGTTTATTATAGAGATACATGTTCTATTACTCAAGCTCACCTTTTTACAAGCCCTTTATTTGGATGCTATCCATGTGGTCATTGTACCTATTGACCTAGGGTGTTGAAATGTTGGACCTTTTCCTCACAAAACTGTCCACAGGTTTATGACATTTTATGTTTTGCCAATTGCAGTACTTCATGGGTGATTTATTTGGCCCAGTACAATTGTCGAGGCTTCTATGTTGGACACACTTCCCGTCCTTTTAAAATTAGGATAGGGGAACATCTTAGTGATATTAAAAACAAAAAAGGGTCCAGTTCTTTATACAAACACATTTCCAAACACCCTAAGGGCAATTTTTGTTTTATGGTCATTGATCACATTAAGGGCAGACATGTACAATCTCATGTTTTACATGATAGGCTCACCTATAAAGAGAAAATGTGGATCATCAAACTCGGGGCTCTATTTTCCCCTGGCTTGAATGATAATTTTTGAGGCATCCAATTCACATGTTTGTTGTTATATTTGGGTTCATATATTAATGTATATATTTGGGATAATTGTGTTTATTTGCATCACATTTCATGCATTTATGAGCTAGTGCGCTATTTTATTGATGCACTAGAGGGCGCTCCATGCTTTCTATATGAAATTTGTGTAAGTTGGAAGACAGCAAGTTAGGTTTTGTCTTCATTTTGTACATCATGTTTAGTTGCTGATGAAGGATTTACCGAAACCGGTGCAACCATGTTGGTGTACGGTTATGTTATTTTGCTGTCTTGAAGTTGGACATTAAATAAGATTGCCTGATTCCAGGAGTTGAGTGCTGGCTTTCTTTCTTCACTTTTAGAGTTATAACACTACCTGTTGTTGCGAAACTTGAGTGCATGGGTGATATGGTGGATTCTGGCACCTGACAAACAACTAACCGTGACCTTCTCCTTATCCAGCCTGGTGAGGGGCACATCTGTGTGTCTCACAATGGAGTCTCCTTTAGCTAATATGTTGGGTTTATGGTTAGGCCTTAGTAGCTGTGAGACACAGGTGTGTGGACTATGTGTGGTATGTGGTGTGGTGGGCTGTGGAGTTTGCGTGTGTTTTTGCCTTGGAGGTCTCTTTTGTTTAGGTATGTTTTTGCTGAGGACCTCCACATATGTGGGTGTGTGTTGGTAGGTGTGGGTGATGTTTGAAGTGTGGTGTTTGTGTTGACAGCCTTCTCAGTGCCAGATATACTGACTTGTGAGGGAGAGAGCAGGTATCAGAAATTCTTGGAAAGTATATTCTTACTTTAGCCCCTCTCTCATTCTGACACAAAGGTGCAGCTGCATGTGTTTTGAGCTGGTTGGCAGCTGCTCCTTATGCTTCATGTAGATAGTCCAGCAAGACTTAGTTATTTCTGCCATTTTTTACCACAGGAAGTGGTATGACATTGTTTGTAACTAAGTACTTGTACTTAGATTGACCTGTTTCACTAACATTGCTTCTGGTATATATACTGTCATGACCTGTGCACATTGAAGTGCTGCTAAAGGAATGTGTTGGGATATAACAAACTTGGCTTGTGCATATTTCCCCCAGCTATCCATGTCTTCACCATTAGCTTGCACATATCGTCTGTGCTACTAAGTGTGCATTTGCCATGTGTCATATACAGGCTTGTTCCTGATTATTGTACTTAATACTGTCTAGTGCATAGACAGCAGCCAGGAAGATATGTGACTTAGTTTCATAATGAAGTGTATGCGGCATGCCTGCCGTCCACATGGCTACAAGCATACAATATGGAGTCTGTCTAAATAATTTAGCTGACTGCTTTTAAGAAACATGGCAAACACAGATCTCCAGACTTCAGCTTAATCCAAAGGTTTTTCTGACAGAATGTGTCCTCTTTACAACTTCCATGCTGGAGGGATTCTATCCAACCAGAAACCCTCAAGCGGATACGGATGCTTTGACTGCTTTCTACAGTATGTCTGATTTTTGAAATTACTCCTGAGGTCACTGCACCACAGGACAGGGATACTCCAAATGAACAACCACACTGATGGACAGTACAGTTCATATAAGTGTGTATTATCATGCAGTTAATGCTACATAAATGACAGGCACCATAAAAAAGTACAAAGCTTAAACTCAAGCAAATGGCAAGAAAAGCTCAAGCCTTTAGGGCAAACAAACACAATTAACACACATAACTGATGTAAAAAAATGAACCACATATTATTTTTCCTAGTGCAGCTTCATGTATCAATTTTAGTCACAGTTTGATAGAGGAAATTAAGCTCTACTGTGTGCAGCTGTGAATCACAGAAAGCTGTTACATTATCCTTATTGTTCTAATTCTGAAGGTATATTTTCGGAGCATTGCACAGTGACTCGAATTAGATCTGTGTAATTTACCTCTTCCTCCTCCTCTCCAGCATGCCCCAGTTGTTCACTTTGCAGGTTTTGTTTTCTTTTTACAAGTACACATAGCTTCTTCTTCAGTTTTATTTTCCGCCCTTTCTTCTAAGAAAGTATCTTATTGTTACTGTCATTGTGGCACAATTGTGTTACTCTTCTGCAAGTGCACACACGTCATTTTGTTTCTTAGCAGCTAATAATAAATAACCATTTCCCTTCTGTGCCACATTCTGCCAATCCAAGTAGTTTTTCCCAATGTACCAAGAAGAGACAACATGTAGGTAATTTATCAGTGAGAAAATGAAGACAGACACAATAAATGACCCTGTTAGAATGCTTCATCTTAACAACAACAACAACAACAAAAAAATAGTAAGATGCTTTGTAGATTACAGCAGTAGTAGGGACTCGAGGTTTTTAAGATGTCTTGAGGAAACTGTCTACCGAGTGGTGTTTTACATAGAAACACAAAGCCCTTTTCAACATTTAAAGTGATTTTTTTATTGCATTCTAGAGTCTTGGCTACATATCTCTACTTTCCATAACTTGGTCTGATAATTTTGTGAGTTCCTGGTGTATTAAATTATATGCTAGAAGTAAAGGAACACAAATTGCATTCACCTCTTTAATAGGCAAAACTAAATAAACGGCCTGACAACAGCACCTCATGCAATCATATATTATAGTATGATCACTGTAATCTTTGTTTTTCACTTGTTTACTGCTGTGTGTGTCTTCAGGAAAAAAATGAAGCCTACAGCAGTAATTCATTTATCAAATATTATTCTAGCTATCATCAGGATAGAGGAGATTGAAAGCAGTTTAACATTTTAAAGGCATTGTCCTTGGCTCAACGTAAATAAGAAAGTTTATGCATGTTCAGTATTGTAATAATGTTTGCACTGAACTCCAGTGGTAAATTATGGTGTACAGCACTGTGATTTATTTCTTAGTGGAGTGCAGTTAATATATTCATCAAGTGTACATTATCAGTCTAGTTAAAGGTTTAAGCTAGTCAGCATGACAATGGAATGTCTCAGTAACCAAGGACAGATATATTTATATCCGTATTTATATCCATTTCTGAGTCTATGTATACATATATACATAAAGATGCACACATACATACATGTGTGTGTGTGTGTGTGTGTGTGTGTGTGTGTGTGTGTGTGTGTGTGTATATATATATATATATATATATATATATATATATATATATATATATATATATACATATATGTATAAAATAAATGTATATGTTATATAATTTCCCTGCTTTTTGTCAAGCATCTGGTTGATGAATGCAAGTGGTGGTTAATTTCATTGGTATGGATAGCTGAGCAGAGCAAATGTCGATGTTCTTTTTTTATTGAGACATATAAGTGGGTTTGGAGGGAGGTGAGAGTGTTTGTACATATGCTTGTGAGTTAGGTTTAATGTTGGGGATAGGTGACGGATAGCTGTTATATATTTGTATGTGAGTGCATATCTTTTAAGGTTAGCATCAGGGTTAGATTATGGAATAGAAATATGGTGATGTTTGTGTGTGTTTGTGAATGTTTGTGTGTCCGAGTGCATCTTGTGTAGTGGTAGTGTTAGTGTTACTGTATGGTTTTTATAAAGGTAAGGTGTAGGGTTTGGGTTGGGGGAAGGGCAGCATTATGGTTAGCATCCACTATTAAGATGTTGCAGTGGGGTAGGGTCTCCCTGTCCTTCTTAGGGTTAGGGTTCACATCCATTACTAACACTGCCCCTTTCCCTAATTTCTATTTCTACCAGTTAGTCATTGAAGATCAGTATTGTATTATAATCATTTCACCACCAGACAACTGGGAGTTTGCAGTAGCTAAAAATATGATTATTTTTGAGGAGAAAAATTAGGTGAGCAGTAGAAGAAAAAGTACATCTCATATTTATATAAATAAAATCAGTAAATATGAACTGCCAGTACTGAATGGGGATACAGTATCTGCAATTGTTGGTAGGGGGGGGGTGGAGGAGAGAGAAACTCTGTTACTCATGTACTGTTGTCTGGAAGAAGTAGTGATTTTCCTGGCCCTTAGGAGAGGACATACCGACACACCATAGCAGCCAGTGTGTGATATATGGCTGATGTCCCTTCTGTGCAGTTATTTAGAACTGCAGAATTGTTTTGCATAAGCAAGGTATAAAGCACAATATATAACTTTATTTTCATATCACATTTTAGTACAATTTAGCCTATTATGATGAGAATACTTTATTTAATAAAATGTTGTGTTATGGTTAGAAGATTTTTTTTTCCATTTCAGGCACATAAATATTTCTCAACCACTTTGCGACCCAGATTTTGAGGTTCACCATGGGTTGACGTTTACCATGTCCCGAGTCAGGCTGCTTTTAACTGCTTGTAGCTTAGAGGTTTGCAGAGTCACACTGGGAAGTTCATGTGGTATATTCCAAACATGGGAAACTTAGAGTAAACCACCATCCATCTACTAAACTTATAGGTTTTGGTACCAGCCTAGAATGAAACAAAGATAAAGAGACTGCTACAGTTTACATTGTGAATAGAGCCAGAAAGAAGATTTGGAGGGTAGCAAAATAAAAAAAATTGGTTTATTCAGTCCAAATAAAGGTTTGATTAAGCACTTTTAACCTTCAAACTCAGAGGACTTTCTCAGAACCAAAAAAGTACTTTCTTAAACAAGCATCTCATTTATACCAAACAACAATCATGAGACTAATCAGAAATTAACTCTGTTAAAGTAAAAGGCATCCACAAAATGCAAATACACCAAGTGTTACTGACAAATATTAAAACTATAAATGTATATACTCACATTTCTTACTAAAAATAACAATGTGTAAAAGATGGCCTTTCATAAAATATTAATAAAACTATTACACCTACTATTCAGATATTAATCCGAGAAGGTATACATAGTATAACTGTTAGTAAATATATAAATTAATGTTAAAAATTAAACAAAGAATATTATAACTCATTTACTAGATACAAAATATATAGTTCCATTTAGACTTCATAACATTGTTCCTCTTAACTTCAGCATAAGAACCACAGAAATATAATCGTTTAACCCTGGTGGAGAGACAGCAATCAATCTCAATTGCCAAATTAACTCTTTGTGTTTTTTATTTGTGTCCCACTGACTACCTCTTTCATCAGGAAAAACTATTTCAATAATTCCAAAGACGAAGTTTATAAATTATTTACATTCCAAACTTTGCTTATATAAAGCACTGTTAGTGTTTTTCTTTGATATATCCTTATGTTGTGTCTTTTGGCTTTTCCCGGTTAGGGGTTGCCACAGCGGAACTCCGGTCCACTAATGATTGGCAGTTGATTTTTACGTACTGAGTTGCCAGCCTTAACACACAACCTTCAACGAAGGCACACCCATTCATGCATGTCTCCACGCAGAAGACGGTCTAGCTGAGAGTCAATCCAGTCAGCGTCTTACTGTGAGGTGACAATGCTACCGCAGCACCACCACCGCGGATACTTTTTGATATATCATTATAGTGTTCATAAATTCTATTGCGTAACATCGTTTCTGTCTTTCCAATATAAAAAGCTTGGCTGCTTGGGCATACAACAATTGAAATCATTGCAGCTGTCTTGCAATTACCTTTCTTAAAATAGCTCTTGAAAAGCAGCAGCTGTTTAAGTCCATGTGATCCTTTTCTGAGATGTATGAGCACTGTTTACAAGGACCACACTTACATGTTCCATTTTTCCCCAGTGTTAAAGTCTTACCTTTTTTACTCATTTCAAAAAGCTTTTTCAAATTCTTATCCTCTTTAAATACAAAATTTGGTGCATCACCTATTAGCTTAATAACTCTTCATCAGTTTTAAAACTTCTCCACTTTCTTCTTACTATATCCCAAATTTAATTGTATTTTAAAACCAAGAACCCTATAAAAAAGTGTCCCTGTTGTTACTTTCAGTGGTAACCAAGTTATTCAAATGATGTCTACTAGCTAAACTAATTTCTGTTAATTTCTTCACTGAGTTTGTTGACCATGTCCAAAGGATAATCCAAGGATAATCCATCTGAAACATTTATACTAGTTTTTGTTTCTCCTTAACAAAAGATTCATAGGTAGAATTCATTCTAGCAATTTTAATTGTCATTTCACTATGTTTTTCTTACAGATCCAAGGGTGGCAACTGTTGTACTGTAAATACGTGCTTCAAAAATAGGTTTATGGAATGTTGTGGAGACAAAGGAGTTATCCAAAACAGAAATAGTTATATCAAGTTAATTCACCTTGTCAGTAGTAAATGAATAGGTAAACTTTAAAAAAGGAGTACTGCTGTTAATATAATCCAGGAAATTCTCAGTTTTCAACTGGTTTCCTTTCCAAAGAACAAAAATGTCATCTAGGTAGTGTAAATATAAGTTCCAGCAGTCTGTGTAAGATGAGCTTAAAATTAAGTTTTTCTCCCAAACTAACATTGCCAGGTTGACATATATTGCAGCACAAGCAGTGACCATCAGAACACCTGTCTTCTGTTGGTGGTATCCCCCCTTAAAGTAAGTAAAACTGTTGTATAAAACAAGCTCCATCAATTCTACTGAATGTTTTATAATGACATTCTCTAAATCTGTGTATTTTATCAAGACCCCATTAAACATTCCAGGACTATTTCATGGGTAGTACTAGAAAATAAATCAAGAGGTTATTAAAAATTTCCATACCTATTTCATGGGTAGTACTAGAAAATAAATCAGTCACATCTATAGTTTAAAAACTGACATTCTCTTGATGAAATTCCTGGACCTTAAATGAATATGAATCTGAAGTGGGAGCCATTGCAGTCAGTGAAGCATGGATGGCATGCTAATAAAATTAGATAGCTGGCAAAGAGCATTTAAGTCCAAAAGTAGTGAAGAGACCTTGGCATGGACACCCACTAAGAAATTTTCATTAGGTATTAATCGCTTGATCTCAGTTTGTTTCTTGAATGGTAATTGTAGATGCAGCAACAGATAATTCCTGATCCTCAAATGCCAGCTTGTGACTGAACATCTTGCCAAGAGTGTCACTTTAGATATCAACTTGAATTTGCTTTTACCATAGATATATACAGTGGCAAAAGAGGACAAGGGGTTTCTTGCACAGTATCATGGATTTTGTTTTAGAGGAGCTAAGCTTGAAAGGATTACAGAAAAAAATTGTTGCTGAATGGCCTCCACATTGTCAACGATTTGATTCATTCCCTGCTGCTGTGGAAAGGAGACATATCTGAGTGTCATCAGTACTCAGTGGTTGTTAGGACCTCTCTTGATGAGATCTTCCACAGACAGCATAAACAAAGTGAAAAACAGCAAATACAAAAGCAACCAAGCTGGGTATGTCAGGTGCTAATACTAGTAATGCTAGTATAGAGGAATGTCCAGATGTGAAGGATGAAAATCAGTTCAAGATAGTAGAGGAAATGAGAGAATAGGCCTGACGATCTTCAGTCAATATACCATGATCAACAGTGTCAGATTCCACAGATAAATCAGGATTATTACACAAAGATCCCTCCCAAATAAGGGTGGTCTGAGTGTTATGTCTGCAGCAAAAACTGGACTGTTAAGGATTTATACGTCTGATGATTGTTAAATTGTTAAATATGACTAATGGCACACGAGTGTTCTTCTGAGCAACTTTCCTGAAAAAGGTAAGTTAGAAATAGGACGGACATTTTTAATAGCTGTTGAGGGTAGGATTACTTAAGATCTCCTTTAAAATACTTAGAAAACTAATTGGCTTCAGAGATTATTACAAAAATGTAATACATAATGGATTCACTATATATGGGTAAGCAAAACCAACCTTAGAGATATGTCTAGTGCTCAGTTTGGGGGTATATAATTAAGATCAGAACAGCAATCTCATAATTGTCAATAACTTCAAAGTCACTGCAGGTCAGGGAAAGACATACTGAATTCTCAACTTGCACAGCAAACATGGTTACGCTGAACATAACACTGATGCTTAATAGGAGTGAACTGGTTAGTCTGATGACATGCAACCAGTTTTGCTTAAATTTAAAAGCCCTTTAAGTGGGTGGGCGGTCTGTGAATGAGTCAAAATAACAGAGCTGGTCAATTTCATTTGCCAAGAATCTGCTTTTTTATGAGTAATCTTGGACTGGTGATAAACATATTTTTCATATGGTCCAAGTTTGTCACTCCACAGATTGATGTGTCTCTGCTGGTGTTGCAACCCTTGTTCCTCCTGCCTTAAAAATGGACAGCAACAGTCATTGACCTGGTTTAGATAGAGGCTCATGCATCAGCAATGCTACAATGGATCTTCAAAAGAATTCAAAGGAGAGTAGAAGAAAAGGAGTCACTTTACTTGTATTCTAGGAATCCATCAACCAAAAGCACATTCCTGCAGTAAGAATGCTACTTAAATGAGCTTGAGTTGGTAAGATCAAGAGGCAATCAGTCCAGCAGGCTGGATACTTCATCAAGCTTCTTATCTTTGCTTATAACTAGACAACCGAGTCTGAAGTCATGGATACTAAGGAATAATGACAGCAGGTGGTTTGGTGTGCAGGTGTAGGGCATCTTAGTGCAGTCCTTTGAATGCAATCACCATTTATGCCAGATTTAGACTGAGTGGCAGATGTTTGCCATCAAAGGTTAGGGAAATGGGTTGCAGCTTTGTTTTGAAATGAATGGCAGAGGGAAGTATGTCTCTGGCATCTGTTGTCTTAAATATGAAAGTACTCTGCTACAGAAGAAATTGTGTAAATGTTTCAGTTCTGATAAGTGGCACACAGGAGTGTGTGTGTGTGTGTGTGTGTGTGTGTGTGTGTGTGTGTGTGTGTGTGTGTGTGTGTGTGTGTGTCTGTGTCTGTGTGTGTGTGTGTGTGTGTGTGTGTGTGTGTGTGTGTGTGTGTGTGTGTGTGCGTGTGTGTGTGTGTGCATGTGTGCCATGTGTGCCATATGCACAAGACTATGTCTTTATGTATCACAAGCAATATTCAGTTATGCTAGTCAGGTTTACAGGTTAGGAAATATGTCGCTGTTAAAATGCTTTGTGGAATGAATCTAACTTGGTTAATATGTTGCAGTATCCTTTTCTTGATGACAGAGGTGAAGAGCATGATCCCTTTGTTATCAAAAACACCTGGGAATGGGATAGTAGTACACTGTAATGTCCATCAGTGCATCCATGAAGAAGGTCAAGCAAATGATGTCCTCTAAGGTGCAGTAGACAAAAGAAAGAGACAGAGAAAGGGTATGTCCTATGCTACTAAACTGAAGAAAATATTTCTTTTAGCCTGGTAATTTAAACAAAACTTTATTATGAGTACACTTGTATGTACCCATTTTCTAAGCTGCTTGTCTTGTAGAGGGTCACAGAAGTGGTCACCTGAGCAGACTTCTCGAATGCATAAGCATCTCTCTTTAGCCTACCTTCTGGGATCTTTACAGGTAGGCTGAGAGAGATAATCTCTCCACTATGCCGTGGATAGGTCCTGAAGTACCTTCGCAGTGTAGTATTACGGTACGCCTATTATGAGCATCTTTCAGGAGGTTGTCTCATTGTGTACGCAGCTGAGCAGCATCTGGACTTGAGGATCCTCCAAGGCTTGCTGAATGGAAATTTTGGCATATAGCTGTCAAATTGATTGTGCTAAAGGCAGTGCCACCCCGTAGATGTTATATACCCTTCTTCCTCAGAAAGCTGCTGTTTGATCTTAAAATATTATGCTGAGTACAAAGAGTTATGCAGCCCGGCACCCTCTTAAAAATCCTATCTGAGCATTTGCAGTTGCTGCATACTTAAGCAGGTAACACTTGATGTAAATCACAGAGGAAGGTTCAGAGACTGACTCCTTCCTTGCTGAAGTTTACACTAATTGGTGCTTAAGCTGCATCCACCACATGTGAGGAGTAGGCAGTAATGTAGCTGCAAAAGCGAGCGAGGTAATCCACTGAGCTGATAACAGGATAGCAAACTCTAAACTCACAAGCAAAATGTCAGTGACATATCATACACCTTAAATAAAATAACTACTGCAGGCAATGGATAATGGTCATTTTCAGTCAGAAATATAATTGTATGTGGGCAGAAGTTGTCATAATCTGAAAGCTTGAAGTAGGTTAGTGAAGTATTATTCAGAGCTTTTTGTTTCTATTTCCATATCTTCAGTAAAGAACATCTATGTCATAGTTATAAAGGCTTCATGATATCTGTCTCAGATTTTAACTCTGTCCTTAATAAAATTAGTGACTTTTTACAAATTATTAAGATCTCATTACAGCCACTAAATTAGTGACACAAATTCATGTCTGGCATTATTACTGATGTCTTAGCCCGAGGGAATTAGTCTAACCGTATAACAACAAGGGTAATGTGGCTATGTCTCTAAATGGATGATCATTGTCTTAAGCTTATTATAAAGCCATGAAAATATGAATATATGAAGGCAGACACGAGACTTTCACATTTCTGTGAAAATTCTCTTCCATTACATTACTGAATAAATAACATAAATGCATGTAAATATCAACTCTGGTTTGGGGACTCTGTCTCTGATTTTTGAGCTGAGAAACTGTGAGGTATGTTTTTATAACCATTTTAACTCCTACATTTACTGTTTTGTTGTATGTAAGATAAAATAACTAAAAAAGTACAGCTTTTCTGCTGCTCCTCTTATGGAGTCTTGTGTAAGGATATTTTGTTTTCTATAGGAAACAGC
Source organism: Protopterus annectens (assembly GCF_019279795.1). Lineage (NCBI taxonomy): Eukaryota > Metazoa > Chordata > Ceratodontiformes > Protopteridae > Protopterus > Protopterus annectens. The sequence continues at coordinate 372,308,195 of NC_056739.1, read as the reverse complement.
AAGCCTACTATAGAGGATTCAGGTATCAAAAGAAAAAATAGCTGGGTGATCCGGAAAGTGGCTGGGTTGAGGTTTTCTAATACATAAAATGGAGAATGATAAACTGTATTTTGGTGTGAAAAAAGCAATATCCTTTCTATATGATGAGTTATAATTTAAGAACTGTGTGTTCCTGTATGCAAACTTGCAGCAAAACCAATAGAAGAAACTCATTGATATATATCATAGTTCCATAGATGAAATAAATCAGATCCTACAACAAATTACTTTCATTTTATATCTTTCCTTAGTTGGAAATTTATGGTAGAGCTTTTATTTGCTACCATAGGCTGTGGTGTGTCTGTTGTGTATATTTTAAATCAAGCAGTAGTTAAATGTCTACACTGTAGCTGAACAATGTACAAATTGTTAATGTACTGTCAATCAGAACTGTACAATTATGTAGTTTTGCATTTGCTGCCATGCCAGGACATTTATGGAAATATATTTTTAAACTTTCTGGTTGAGCAGTGTCTGTCATTTTCAGTGGATTATTCTTCAGTTTGAATATGTAAATTGACTTGGGGTTATGGGTCTGACCACATGTTTCAGGTGGTGGTGTCCAATTCTGATTGTATCTGCCAATTATGGGTGCATGTATTCTCTGTAGCATGACAATTTTATAATCCATCTCTTTTAAGTTGCTGTGACCACTTATAGCTGTTTTTGTTTCAAAGAAACAAAATTAAATTGTAGTCCTGGTGAGAAATGCTGTAATAAAAATAAACATTATAAATTTAATTTACTGCATACTCCTGCAAGACAGTATTTTCAAAGAGTTGGTTTCTGCTGACCACTGAGCCCCTCCCCCCTTATACACTCAGCCCAGCGGTTCCCTAATCCAGTGTATTCCCTAGTGAAGGTGAGAGTGCACTGGGGTCATAATATTGGAAGATATCCTGATATGTGTATCACCCTGGCCCTGCTCGCTGTGCCTGACATGTACCCTTTGTCAATGAAGTGGCATCTTATGCCTTCCTGTGATGAGTACATAATTTCACATACATGTCTACAAGGGGTACTGTTACCAACTGGCCATTATCATGACAACGTCCCCCCAGTCCTGTAACCACTTGAAACATACAAGCCTCTACTTGCATGGGAGGGATTGGCCAGGCAAGGATTACAGTCTCCTTCCCAGAATTAGATAGCAGGTATAAACTAATTTATTCCCACATTAATTTGCCTAATATTTCTAGTGCCCTCACTGCTTTTCAAACTGTGGTAATATGGGTCATAATCAGGGCTTTATTCTTCTACACCACATTTATAGGCTGTTCTTGATATGACATATTTGATATCTGTTTTATAAAAGTTAATTACCAAGACCATTACTATACCACACCTCAGATGAATCAAACTGTGACCTGTTGGATATAAGGGTCAGAGTGGTATCTAATCCTAATGTTTATGCTTCTATTTAAAATTCATTTTAAGGTGTAATTTAATGGAAATGAGTGGAATATTTTAATTTTATATGAACTGAGTCAGTAATAGGCTAAAACCTATTCAGTCAATATTAAAGGCCGTAAATTTGAGAACTTAAGCATGCAGAGACTCATCCTGCCAGTGGCCTGTCATGACATATTTGTAGGGGGTGCGATATAGCATATAAAGGTAAATTAATGTTACATTTTTTTATAACCGGCTTGAATTGTCCTGTTATAAAATAGTTTACAAATAGGGTAGTCTCATTTAAAGTAATGCATTCTACTAATTGGGATATGAGTTTATCAACCAATTATATCTTTAATGAAGGAATGGATCTTGGCCTTTCACCAGACACATCAACTAGTTAGTTCCCACCAAGGTCCTGTTAAAATAAATATGTTACTATTGTCCATAGTATGGACCAAATTGTATCTTGCAGATGTAATAACCTGTACAAACCCAAATCCTTTCATAATATAGAAGAATTTATCAGTAGGAGCCTGCTGGAAACCTGACGCATTTGAGGTTCTAATGCAGATTGCTACCCCCCTACTAACTTCATTCCAGTCTAAATAACTGAATAACAGAGACATGAAAATCTGTAGCTACTAATATGGACCAAAAATCATGGCCAGTCAGATCTCTGTTATGAATGCAAAGTTAACAGCATGCAGTAGTTTGGACAGAACTGGTATTAATGATCCTCATTTCTCATGTGGTATCAAAAGACTAAGAGATAAGGTCATCCCAAGCTGTCAACAAAGGTCAGTATAATCTGTGGGTACAACACAAAGAATTGACGTAATAAGCTTCACATGCCATTTCACCCTAGGTTGGTGCTTCTCACCTTAATGCCCACCAGGGGACTACTCTTAGGTGTAGTGTCCTGGTAGCACACCTGAGAGTGTCTGCAGCAGCCATCTTTCAGTATCTACTCTAATGTCTGCACAAGATGTGAAAGTCTGTATGCAAATGAACAGTTAATGCTGGAATATAAGGTAGGCAGCCCAGGTGGAGTGTTACAGTACCTGCAGTAAGGATCCTACCAAAATTAGCCTGATAGTAATACTTGCATCCACTCCTAAAGGCACCTTCCTTGAAAAAAAAAAATGCATTACAACTCCATTTGTAGTGCTGAAAATGGAATCCACTCAGACTGCAGGATGTTAAGGAAAGGGGCAATATATTTGTCATTGCTGAGGCCAGACCTTTTCATAGTGTTGTAAAAGTCATCAAGGAAACACTGGAATGAAAGTCTTGCTTTTCTTTTTGTTGATGACAGAAAAGTCACAAGAAAGTTGGTGCATAAAGAAGTAATGAAAGGCTGAGACGGGGCTTCACAAAATTTGAGGAATTGTATAAGATACGACAAGTTAAATTCAATATAAAGGAAAGCATCTGAGAAACACAAACCAAAGAACAGCAGTGTTCATGCACTACCATCCCAGTGGTAGCATTGTTACCGCAAGAGGTTCCCTGGTTCGATTCTCGACTGGAGTGCCTTCTGTGCAGAGTATGCATGTCCTTCCGGCATTTGTCTGGGATTCCTGCGGGTGCGCTGATTTCCTCCCTCATTACAAAGACTTGCGCCTTGGGTATTTCTCCCTGGGCCGCCGCTGAAAATTGGCTTTGTTCCAAGTTGGACTTTCCCGGTTAACAAATGTTAAATAAATTTGAAAGGGAAATCACAGCAACAATGCATGCAGAAAGGGACTATTTATTTCCATTGACCTAAAGGTAAACAAGCCATGTGTCATATCAGCCATGGATTTGGCAAATAGCAAAGATGCTGAAGTTTCTTCAGTGCCATTTACTTTGTACTGCATATGGGTTACCCTAACCAGCTGATACATCATTCATACACAGAGGAAGAGACATCAGCAGAAAATGGAAAGCTGTTACCTTCTGCTCTGATAGTTGAGAAAACCGTAGCAGGTATTACTTGAGACCTTGTTATCATAGGGGCATAGAAGAAATAAATTTATTTTAAAGGAGGCAGTAAGGTTGATGTTCATCTTACTTTAGAAGCCACATTGAAAGAGCGATAAGTTATGTGCTCAGCATGTAGTCTGGGATAAGGAAGGGTGATGAGGGTACTGGAGATGGCCTAGACACATCTGAGTACCTTAAAAAACTAAGTTATGCCACTTGTTAGATAGAGACATATAAAAACAGCAATGGAATTTAAAAATTCTTGAACAAAGGTAGACAGCTGATCAAAGGAAAACAAAGCCTTGATACAATTACCTTTACCTTACAGAAAGAAAACAGAGTTTTACAGCAGCATGTGTAAGTGCTAGAAAATAAAGTATGAGCTGGCAGGTGAAGGTAAATGGATTTCTGGAGTGTTCCATAGTATATGTTGCTGGAATTTTTCAGTTCATGGACTATAGAAACAATGGAACCATACATTTCGTCTGTCACTCATTTGATGTTTGGAAAAAACACTGTTTATAGGAAAAATTATTTTTGTAAGTCACTGAAGTGACTGAAGTATAGACTTGTGATTATTTAAAATGACCCACAGATCACAGATACTCTAAGTAGTAGTACTTTTGATTATGCTGTACTTTATAGGTTGTGTTACTAGGCTATCAACCCAAGAGCCAGTTTAGTCCTAGCCACCTTGCCCCAAATTTACCAAAATATTGCTGCCATGTCAGTTGCCCAAGTAATTTTATGAGTTACGATACAAGCGTGTACACATGAAACATTTACAGACTTCCTTTGTCCATTGGGGACATAGTTGCCAAACTGGAGGTAAATTTGTGATTTTCCATCCATTGGTTCCAGTTACGTTTGAATTTGGTTAAAGAAGAGCTTTGCTTCACATGGATGGGAAGAAGCCTGTTCTAGAGAAACGGTAATCTTTGAGTTACATACCTGTCCTTCCAACATGTCCTGTTTATGTTGCAGATGAGGTTTAGGTCTTTATAAGGGTATTTCTGAGCAGTTCGCTTTGTGTATATGAAACAAATCCATCGGTGTTGGATTAGAGGATGCTTTGCAGACCAGACATAGACTACACAGCAGCAGTCTTGAGCAGACTGATTGCAGGGACATTGCAGAGTACTTTATATTTCCATCTTTTATTATACATTCTGTCCAACTATCACACAATGCATCATGCATTTTAATGAATAAAAGTTAGAAGGTATGTCTAAGGCTTGAAAATATTAATCTTCTTTATTTAAGGTCACGTAGTTGGTAAATTTGCCAGGCTGTCATGAAAACTATTTTCTGTGAATGCACAAATGTAGACATTTGTTTATTTATTTATTCATTTATTTTAGAAAAACAAAAAGTTGGTAAGGGATCAGGGGTAAAAATACAACTTTTTCTTGACCTGTTGTTTGTCGAACACAAAGTGATATATTTTTATGCTGTTTTCTGTTAGGTAAAGAAGCCAGAAGTGATTAATTCTTTATTCCTTCCTGCATGTCTACATTAACACCTAAGTAATGTTGACTGCCATGCCTCTAGCAGCCTACACACATCTTGCATTCCAGAGCATTTTCTGAAAAATAAACTTAAAAAAGATAAGATAAACAAAACTAAATATTTTGTGAACAATAAAAGCTATTAAAACTGTACAAATTGCAATGCTAACAGTTAAGAAATATTCTTTGCTGTGATAGTAGTAAGTGCATTCATAGTGGTTTCACAAATGCTATAATATAACGCCCACAAACCCAAAGTTATATTTTTTACTAAACTTTCACAAACAATTTATCATATCTTGGAAACTGTATAAACTAGACATATATTGTTAGAATATTTTTGTAAACCAGGCATAAGTTTTCACATGACAACAAGAAATTCCTCAATGGGTGCATGTTTGTTGAGATAGTTACAGAAATATGATAGCATATGGTTAGTTATATAATTAGCAGTATGAATAACACCAAATATTTCTCAATATTTGCAATTTACAATGCAAATTTGAAAGAACGTTTTATTCAGCAACATCCAAGGTTTCACCTGATATCATGCAGCAGTTTGTAAGTCATTTGTTTTTGAAGTATTAAGTACATATGGAGATATTGTTTATTTTCATAATTACTAACAAATAACTAACAATATACCAGGCATAATGTGATATAAATGGGGAATGACACTGAATTTACACGTATCCCACCATGGCATAGCACACCATACTCCTCAATAGCATATAGGCTATCTGTTATGACAATATTAACATAAATATGAAAATATGAATAATAAGTGACGAACGGTGATTAATTGCTCTTCTGCGGGACATTCCAGATTAACAATCTTGGTATCATTTTTTTAATAACACCTTGCACTTTCTAATGTTGCCTATTATTAGTTGGTAAGTCACTTAGAAAATGAAAACAAACCTAAAAAAGTTCTGGACGCCATAAAGAGCTATGGGTGTGAAATGGATGTATGCAAAAAAGCACTGTAGGCTTGAATGAGTTAACAAGACAAGAATGTTGATAGACCCTATGAATATTTAAGGTTTAAGGTTTAATGCTTATAGATGGTTTTGATTGGTGGTATTCTAGAATGAAGAACAATGATTGTGATACACTTTTTTGCATAAAATGCTTGTAAAATGATTACTTTGTGAGATAGAGGCATTTGCTTAGACTTTACTTTGAGTGCAATACTTTATTATTTTTATTTAAAGTATTCTGGGATATAAACAACTAGTAAAATAAGCATGGTATTGACTTGCACAAAACTTATATAGTCACTCTGATATGCTTAAAGGTGCAGGTAGGAAGTTGGGAAACTACTTTTGTACAACATAGGAAGATGACATTATTTATTTAAATTATAATACTGCATTTATTCCTATATGCTTGCTTTATGCATTTGGAACACTTTTTGTGCTTATTGTAGTGCAGTATAACTTATTGTATATCCAACTTGAGGGTGTATTTTAAACTTGTAGATGTGGCTTTGAGGTACAACATTTGTCTGACACTTAAAATAGCTGACTCCATAAAAGTGTCACACATCTTGCCATGATACCATCTTGGTGTTATCAACATAAAAACAAGTGGTGCATAGACAAAATCTTCTACAAGTTGGCTGTAGGGATCTTTACTTTTCACAAAACAATGATCTTCACCCTAAGTCAGCAATCTATAATGTGCACTGTTGCCATGACTAAAATATTTTAAGGGCAGTGTTAATGCTTGTATGTCCATGACAACAGGGAGGATACCAAAGACAAATCTACCATATTCTAACATAGAAATGCGCACAGTCTATAAATGTGCATACTTGCTTACTTGGCGTTTTATTGGCCTGTCATCACTTATGGAACTACTGGGATATTTTTATTTATTTAGGAACTTTCATTGTTGAGAGCACTGTTGTATTACTTATATGTGAGCCAGTAGATGTATCCCAGTACAGGCATCTCCTCCTTGTTTCATTTCTTTTCAGGTTTGTTAGCCTGTTTTGTGATGCCTATGTAATTGTAGATCTATGCGCACCATTAGCTTTTATTCTGCTTGTACTGAATGGGTGAAAAGATGAGTTTACAGAATCATAAAGCTTATATGTGGGTTTAGAGTATCATGAATCAGATCTGAGTCATGGATATATCATATAACACCATTAACACAGTTTCATCTGCACTGTTTACCTTGCATTATCTTCAGATAATCTTTAGTGCGTCATCTTGTGAATAATCTGTCTGTTTTTCTTCTGACTGATATTTTCACAGAGATCAATTGTTGTACCTGGGTTCATACTTGGCCCTCTGACTGTGTATAACTCATGCCTTTGACCTAAACAGCTCTGTATAGTCAAATGGCAAAGTGAACAAAAGATTCTCCACTGGAACGCTGTCCCTTAACTTTTTTGCTACACTACAGGTATGCCATTAGAAATTTCCAGGGCATGGCTGAAAACCGAAAGTTGCTATTACTGTTTGCCTTTGTGACTTCTGTTCTATGGAATTTCCAGCCTTATGAGGATGAGGAGATTTAAACCATTTTGTCTAGAAAACTAACTTTTTAGATAAAATGTGCTTTTATCACATTTTTCTCTGTGTTTTACATGTGTTGTATTTTTTATATGGTTTCCGTATTGTTTTACCTAAATTATTGTTGTTGAATTTTTATGCTAGTTTTAATTAATCTCTTGCATTGTTTCTAGAATGATAAAGCTACCCCCGCCAACAAAAAAAAAAAATGCTCTGCTTCAGAAGAGCTTTTCTGGGCCTACATTCAATGCATCACATCAATCATATTTATTTTTTAATTTGCAAGACAAGACCTAATTTTGATGAAGATTTATCCTTCTGCATGCTTTAAAGTTTTATAACAAAATTTGTGGATTTGTATTAAAAAATATATATGTATGAGTTGTGTGTGCTTGTGTGTATACTTGTGTGTGTGTTTGCCCATGCATGTGCGTTTGTGTGTATGTGCGCGTGTGTGTGAGTCTGTGCTTGTGTTTGCCTGCCTGTCTGCCTGCCTGCCCTTGAGGTCACAGTAGGGGGTGCTAGTTAGGGGGTAAGTAGGCTAGGTGTGTGTGTGTGTGTGTGTGTGTGTGTGTGTGTGTGTGTGTGTGTGTGTGTGTGTGTACAAGAAAATTAATGAGTGGAGGTGCCTATGGCAATGTGATACATAGGCTGACAGTTAACTATCACAGGAAAGTGCTGATTGGTATTCATGGTAGTTAAGGGCGATTCAGCAAGGTCTTTACTCAATGTGGCTGAAGTGTCTTTGAATTTCAGCTTCCTGCATCACAGAAACAGTCCCTTTTGGGACTGCCAATAGTTGCATTCTTTCTGAATCCCCAGAACAATCTTTTTAAAATTTTATTTTAGAGGCTTCATCTCCAGTTTTATCTCAGCAGACTACTGGCCAGTTAATACCTTCTGTACTGGTCTCTGAGTCAGTATAATTAATCTTAGTCATAGCCAGTTGATAAAAAAAACCCAAAGGAACCCTGGCATATATTGAACTGAAAATATCTCCTCTGTTTGTAGCAGTCAGATACTAGTTGTTAGTCTTCTCAGAAAATTGATTATCTGCAGTACATTTTTTTCAGACTTTAAATCTAAGAACTCGGACTTAAAATAATCTGTGAAGGATTGCGCATGCTAATCAATTTTTGAATAAGTAAAATACCCAGTAAGTCTAGTAGCCTCCCAGAAATATATGAAGCCAAGCACTAAAGTTTATATCAAGCCTCACTGTACATACAGTTGTTTTGCAACACACAATAACTTGGCTAATTCAAATGCTAATATCTCATTCTCATGACACTTAGGGAGTGCTGTAAGCATAACAGATGGATGAAGACAGATTGCTGGCCCCCTCCTCACCTATCCTATCAGGTAGATATGTAGTCATGCTGCAGTAGTTGCTACAATGTTGTAGCCGTCTCAAGTGATCAGAGCTTCATGGTTCCTCTACCATTCATTTTTTTTCTAAATTTTATGTATTTCCTTAATAAATCTTCACAGGCGCCTATCAAATCTTCTTAAGCTCAGGGGGATTAAAAATTTAAAGGATGGTCTTCCTGAAAAATATACCTCCACAATGAGTTTCCCCATCTTTATAAAAGTTTATGTCCCTGATTACGCAGGTGTAAGTGTTCTTGAAAAAACATACCCAACTCCATAGCTTACACTTCCCATGTAGTTAGCAGAGATAATCCATCCCTTACATACACCTGATAAAGGCTATTGATAAACAATGGCTACATCATCTAATATAGCATTAAATATTATTATATATTATTAAATCATCGTAGGCATTTTTGGGCTTACTATAGCTTCCATGATTAACACTGTAAACTGCAGATTTTTAGTGTTTTCAAATTTCATATTTTGAAAATCTGATTGATGAAAACATTTCACTCTATTCAGTTTTTATACTGTGTTTACTCTTTTGACTTCTGTTATGTTAAATAAATTTAAGAGCCAAATGAATGGATGTAATTCTTTCAAGCTGTTTGTACTAAGGCTTATTGTGGACAAGTGCTTTATTTGTGTCTTGACAGGAGACCAGTGCTTGTTTACTATGTTAAGATAATTGGTAGAGGCTGCTTAGTAGATTAAGTAACCACCAAACTTCTACCAATGGTCCTAACTATATACTGATGTTTAGTTAATAGCAGTCATTTTACACACACATGGTTTTCAATGATCCAAGAGCAATAATTTACATTTTAAATTGTTTAGCATCAAGATAGCTTAAGTTGGGATTAGTCGCTACATTGCTTTTCACATGGTTTAAATGTGAAGTTCCTTGCATTCAAATAGGGTGCTGAAGCAGCCTACCCTATTGATTGCTGTTTGGAGTAATTGAATGCTACTAGTGGACTGAAGTGATAGTACAGGCAAAGAATATTTATTATATGCAGTGTTACAGCTATATGTTCTTCAACCACAAGGGATTTGTACAGTTTTAGCACACACATTGCTGTCGTAAAACTTTGTCATCAGTGATCTCTTGGGGGGGGGGGGCTAGCTATAGATCTAAATATTTATGAGTTGTCACCTATGTTATTGGTGCATGTTGGTTCAATGATGCAGTCTATCAGCTTCCAAAAAGTTTTGCTTAGTGACAATCTACAAGATGTAGATAGGTTGGCTTTAGAATAAGTTTAATCTTATCATTCATGTCTACCATTCATGTCAACTCCAGTTTAGTGGTTTGTGCTATGGGAACCAATATAAGGTTGCCATTCATGTCAACTCCAGTTTAGTGGTTTGTGCTATGGGAACCAATATAAGGTTGCCTTTGTAGAATATGGCTTGCAGACATGGAAGAGAGAGAGAGAGAGAAAGAGATCATTGATGAACTGGGAGAAGAGAATAAACCACAATACAAAACTTTAAGAGACCACTGCTTATTTATTTATTTATTGACCAAATGTAGGCTCAGCCCGGGTGAAATACAAAACATTTCACAAACATAAAATACAGAAATATAAGCAACAGCGTAGTTCAGGTTAATAACATATATAAAAAACTGTAAGCATACATTCTAGTGAACAAGTACCGTGCAATATACAATCAAGGAGAGTGTAATGCAGAATATGTACATTAGTTTCTAAAGTGGGTCAATCTTCAGTAAATCTTTAGAGAGGAGAAGAGAATGGGAAAGGAGATGCAGTAGGTTAGGTGGTCCGTCCTGTGTTGAAACATGAACATTTGGCTTGGATGCTTAACACATGCTTTTATCAAAACAAGTATTGCCCTTTATATATCTAAAAATTTAATCTTGTAGGTAGATTCTAAACCAGTTGCATAGTCCTTCTCTACAGTCACAACCCTTAAGTCTGTGCCAGGAGCAGTGTGGCCATTAACTAATTTTAGTGCCCTGTTTAAATTATCTAATAGAACAACAGCAAATAGGCATTTTCTGGGTTACTAAAACTTGTATGTGTAACACTGTAAACTGCAGTTTTTTTACCTTTATCAAACTCCATGTTATGAATGAGCAAGTACATCATGATAAGAGATGTGCTTTGTTTAACCACAAGTTTATAGTCAAAACACTGAATTTATATGATCGTGAGCTAAAATAATCCACAGAGAAAGTTGAAAAAGAAAAAAAAGAAAAAAAGCTTTGACAAGACAGTGTGTTTTCTTCAGGAGCCAAGATCACTTGCACCACCCCCCTCAGACACACATGTAAACAGTATCACTAACTTCATATTTACTACAAATGTAAGAGCGGGAGGAATGATATTCTTCTTTCAGTCATTTATGATTCAGTTTTGTGATTCAGTATTTTCTGACTTGTACTATTTTCTAAACAATTGTAAGAAGCACTTAGATGTGGGGTTCCATTTAAGATGGCTGTGTATCAATATCATATTAAGGAGCTCCTCAAACTATGATATCAGTTATCAAAATCATCCGTTTCTTTTCTAGAACAACTTATTTTACACAATAAAATGGTTTTGAATGCCAGACCATCAAAATTAAATAAAATTCTGGACAGTTTCAGCATTCTAACTCTAGAAGTTGAAAACTAAATCAAACTCAATTGAGCACATCATTAGAATTAAGAATACCTCCACAGAAAGGAAAAAAGTTTCAAAAAATGAGCAGGAGTCTCAAAAAGTATTACCAGCTTAAAAGAACTTTGTATTTGAGGTAAAATATTTGAAGGTAATCGGTACTACAGAACATATGAATTCAAAAACATTAATGTCAATAGGTTATGATAGATATGACCTATATATAGATAGCTAGATAGATATTGAAACTATTTTAACATATATGAATCCAACTGAAACTATTTTAACAAACATGAATCCAATAATGCAGGAAAATGAACACAGATTAACTTTCTCTGTAGCAAAGCCAAACTGAATAGTAAGTCAAGAGAAGAGGTTCAAGTAAAACAATTTCAAATCATATGTTTTAGCAGCAAGACAAGAAGTAAAAGTGAAGCAGTTTTAGGAAGTATACAATCAAGTTTTACAACTCCAGTAGGCAGTTTTAACAGTTGAAAGAATCCATCATTCTTTAACACACAGATCTGTGGGTTTAGTCAAGAGATTAAGAACTGTTGTCTTTCTTTGATCATTATTTCTGGTATCCACCCCCCATGATCATCCATATGCTATTCACTATTATACAATTCTTCCTCTAAAACGTGCACGCTGATTGGCCAGCCCAACCAGCGTGCCCGTTGTAAATCCCTCAATATACTAACGGAAAAAGGTCCAGTCGCCCGGACTTTTTCCGTTAGTATAAAACACTGTCTCGCTATGTTAAAAGAGTTTAACATAGCGACACAGGTTTAAAAAAGGCAACGGAGATCTCCGTTGCTTTTTTAAAGCTGTCTCGCTATGTTAAACTCCTTTAACATAGCGACACAATGTAAAGCAACGGAGATCTTGCGATCTCCGTTGCTCTTTAAACCTGTCTCGCTATATTAAATGGGTTTAACATGCGAGACAGCTTTAAAATAAGTAACGGAGATCTCCGTTGCTTATTTTAAAGCTGTCTCGCCATGTTAAACCCATTTAATATAGCGAGACATAAAAAGCAACAGAGATCTTGCGTTCTCCGTTGCTTTTGCCCACAGCTCTGATGTACTGCGTAGGCATGCGCAGTACATCAGAACTGCCGCGGAATACCAGACAGCTGCGGAAGGGCAGCAAAGAGGCATTATACAATGCCATTATTTAAGAAAAGTAATTATTTCTTTTCTTAAATAATGTCATTAATATAATAATAACTCACTTCTGGGTGGGTAATGCGGGATTTAACCACGGTTGTCTTTGTTTGGTCCCTTGGGCTTCACCCTCGGGACCAAACCACGCCAACCGTGGTTAAATCCCGCATTACCCACACCCAGGCGTGGGTTATTGCTATATTGGTCCACTTTTTCCTCCTTATCTCTGACAACAGAGGTCACCAAGAGAGGGAAATGAGTGATTGGTGACTGTGCCTGCTACCAGTCATGTGCTAGAAAGATTTTCATGTATTTTTAACATCTTCCCCTTCTTAAATTGAATATGTTTTCCAATGCCTGCTATGCTAGATCCAGCACCAGTGTGAACTTAAACACACTGGTTATATCCAGCTGCATACACTCTCCTAGGCTGACTTGTGCTACTGGAGTCCCAAGTTTGAGGAGCTGCAGTACCTAAACTTCCATCAGTTGGAGCTCTGTGTGGTGGGACGGTGCCAAAAACTTTCTCCCTCCCAGCATGAATGACAAAGCCAATACTTGGAACTCACTCCCATTCACGCTAGCTGGCTTCTCCAACGCTTGGACTGCTAACTAAGCCTCACTCATCTCTGCCATTTCAGGTCCCCATCAGTTTATGCCATACAGTTAGGTAGTAAGTCCACTAGGCTGACTTATGCCACTCGAGTCCCAAGTTTGAAGAGCTGCAGTACCTAAACTTCCATCAACTGGAGCTCTGTGCGTTGGGAGTGTGCCAACAACTTCCTCCCCCCACCATAGGTGGAGCTCTGTGTGGTGGGAGTGTGCCAAACACTTCCTCCCTACCACCATAGGTGGAGCTCTGTGTGGTGGGTCGGTGCCAACAACTTTCTCCCTCCCAGCATGAATGACAAAGCCAATACTGGGAACTCACTCCCATTCACACCAGCTGGCTTCTCCAACACTTGGACTGCTAACTGAACCTCACTCATCTCTGCCATGTCAGGTCCCCATCACTTTATGACATATGGTTAGGTAATAGTCCATGGCCTATTATCACCAATAGCCTGGGCAAACATCTGATTCAGAGGAAGTGGGTAGTAGTCACGAACAGAGTGAAACAATTCATGCCTTTTAAGATGATGTTAAGCAAAAAGCTTAAATAATCCACTATTTTGTATCTGATACAGTTAAAGATCAACACAAAATTGGGAATGTATAGTTGTAAGCAGTATCAAGTGATGTCTTTATTCCTACAGGAATAAAATGCATAAATGTTTAACTGGATTCTGAAAAGATGAACTTGCTCAGCTAGATCACCAAACAAATTAGGCAATAATACAACTGCTATCAATATCTCTATTGGTGAAGAAAGCTGAAAACATTCTTGCATCAGGAAAGCGGTATTTGTTAATAGTAAATAAAAATGGCAACATTTTGAACTAATATACTTTCATGATGAAGCTTTCATTACATAATGCATCTGACAATCTTAGCCTCTCTAAGGAAAGATATCTTATTCTAATAATAGCTACAGGCAGAAAGACTTTAGTAGACTTAAATCCTTTGGCATTGATCTTACATGTAAATGACTTTTACACTGTACTTAGTAAAATGTAAAAACTGCGGTGGTGGTGCTGCGGTAATCCTTTGGCATTAATCTTACATGTAAATGACTTTTAAACTGTACTTAGTAAAATGTAAAAACTGCGGTGGTGGTGCTGCGGTAGTGTTGTCGCCTCACAGTAAGACATTGTCCTGTTCAATTCTCAACTAGAGCGTCTTCTGTGTGGAGACATGCATGAATGGGCGTACCTTCGTTGAAGGTTGTGCGTCAGGGCCGGCAATTCGGCACGTAAAGATCTACTGTCAATCATTAGCAGACTGGAGTTCCACTGTGGCGACCCCTAACCAGGAAAAGCAGAGAGATACAACAACTTAATAAAATGTAAATGAAGGACCATACCACTAATCCCAGTGGTATGATGATAAACTTTAATTTAACGTTTGCTTGTCAGTTATGTTATACCTGTCCAGTGCTGCTTCTCTTTCATTTTCTTTTGTTTCTGTTTATTCATTGTCACAGTCTTGCCTTGTTTTATTCTAATGCTTCCTCTTCTCTAAACGTGGTTACTTGCTATGGTAAATTTCTTCCGCCTCATCTGGTTCTAGCTGTTTCATGTTTTTTGTTCCTTTTTTTTTTTCCATCAAAATGACTTATCTTGCACCTTTTCTTATACTTTCTTTTTTAATGGTTTTTGAGCATAAATAAATAAATAAAATAAAATAAATTTTGTTATAAGATATTCTACTTTGCAATTTTCTGTTTGTGAAGAATTATGGCACAGTTATTTTTAAGCAAGTTGTATTATAATAAATGACAAAAGTGTTTTTTTCTTCTTTTGGTTGCCTTATTATATTTATCGCTACACATTCATTGTTTCATTATTGCATGTATGGTGAATTCCATTGTGGCCCACAGAATACAATATTTTCAGAAAAATATTTAAATGAACATATGTTCTGTTTCAGTGTTGCATTTAATCAGAAAATGTTTAATAGTACAAAGGGTGACAAAAGTTAATAAGGATCACCTGGCCAGAAAATATCTGATAAAAAAAAGAAAATACCACAGAGTTCTGGCTGAGTAAGTTTACAGATGATTGCAAGATAAGCAGTCAATAAATTCCCAAGTGACAGCCATCCTGCAGGAAGGTTTGTCCCAAATAAATAATTGATGCCAATACATGGTCTGAAACTAAATGTTAACAAATGCATTATTGTATTATTTGGAACGTTGTCTACCCCAGGGAACTACCACATTGACAAAACACCACTAAGAGTTGACCCAGTTGTACTGGATTTGGGAATTTATGTGGAAAGTGACCTAAATGTTAACTAACATGTGTCTATTGTTGTAAAAAAGCCCTTCCCTATATCACAGTATAAACAGAGGAATTGTGTCTAGATCTAGGGATGTCATTGTCCCCCCCCCTTTACTCACCCCTCATTAGGTCAATCATTGAATGTAATATCCGCTTTGCATGTATCTGTCCAGAAATAGCAACAACTGGAATGCCCACAGAGATACCTTACTAAAAGTATAGAATGCCTAAACAACATGTCCTACATAGACCAATTCAAAGCCTTGTAACTAGACTCAGTATTCTATAGACTGCTAACAGGTGACCTTTGTCTGGCGTACAAGACATCCTCTGATCTATTACTGATAGATTTACTGCACACCAACAAGTAAAGTGGCATCGAAAATACTTGGTCTAGGGATATAAACCTCTTCTGCAATATCAACAGAATGGTTTGGAGGCATGGGTATATCTCACAAAGGATAATAGTGCTCTGGAACAGGCTCCCTATCCACATAAAACAAAGTTCTTCCCTATTCATATTCAAGAACAACTTAGATGTATGAATGGGAAATAGAAAATTTACTCCAGGACTGCCCCCTGAACAAAAATTGATAGTCAGCTTCTAAATGCTTTATCCCATGCATGGGTCCTGTCAAATTCACATTTATTAGGGGTAATATATATATAATTATCAGCCATGAGATGGGTAAGGCCAATCTATAGTCAAAAGGAATAGCTTATTTCAAGCACAAAAAGGAAAACTGCTAAGCTTAAAATGATCCACAAGGGCATCTAGTCGAGTACTTAGCTTAGAACTTATAAAAAGTTGAAATGCCATTTTCTCCTTTAGCAGATCACTCATCACAGTGTTGAGCCCAAGACACACAACAATGGCTGATCAGTGTTCAGTCCCAGTATTATTTAGGGGATCATTAGCCTAGCCCCTATAAGATCAGTACATGATGAGTCAACCATTTGGATTACCTTGCAAGGTAGAGTCTTCCCCAGTACCCCACCTCTAGGAAATATGACCTTCTTGGACATAAGAATGTATGTGTGATTCAGATCTGGTGAAACTGACCTATTGAAGTTATGAGTAAAGTTACTGTGCCAGCAGAGATTTTTCATAGATGAGGATCTGGCATGTATCTTACAACTTCCTCACACATTTTTCTACTTCTCTTCTAGCAAGTATGACTGTTGCGGCATCTTCTTTCACTGTCATTACCTGTCTGTGACATTAGTCTCCAAGGGAAGTTACTAGAAGTGTAACTGTAATGCCAGCTCTTCCTTTGGAAAAGACATCTATCTTTGGCTCTTAATCCCACCCCTTACTGTTATCATGGCCTGTGAGACTTGTCACTGAACTAGAGTCGCTGGCATTGCAGTCAGGACTACAACCTCTGTGCCAGCAGGCCAGCTGATTTAGTTTACTAGTGACAGTATTTTGTACAAGTACAGTTCAGCATGACTTCTCACTTTAATCTGATCATGAGAGCACAATATCATGAAGTTACAGCACTGCTATTATGCTAGTGTTTAACTGCAGCTGATTGGAATATCAAAAGAAACATACTGCGGTATAAAACTGACAATAAGCAAGGCTGTCTTAAACTACAGAGGCATTATTATCAGGCCATGACTTCAGCAAACACCAAAAGTTCCCAAAACTGAATTTTCTAGGAAATTTAAAATTGACATATATTTTATTATGCTGACTTCAAATATTATAAATGCTCTGCATGGACCCTTTGTGATTTTCATAAGCTTTGTCATATTCAAGTCAACTTTGGTACAATAGTTTGCATTGTTATATTGTTAAGTACTCTTGGGGCAGTTTGAATGCATCCCTTTGTCTGTATCCATGCAGAGATTTTGTAATTTTGTATTGCTGTGTAATCTCTCCAGCAACACTGAATTTCCAGCTCTCAGCACAGCATGCATCAACAAGCTTTTCTGTACCTTGTAAAGATAAAAAAAAAGAAAAGAAAAAGCGTATTATATCCGTACTAGTGGAGTTGTGCTGATTTCCGGTGAGAGATATCACACAGCTAGAAGAATTGTATCATTGACTTTTGACTTCATCTCTGGAAGACATACCTTTAGTTAAAATAACTTTTTAAAAGTAGTGCCGATTATTATTTGTAATAGATAAGAAAACTAATAAAGGCAGTACAGCAAGCAATCCAGGTATTTTCTTTTATTATTTAGTGTTGAAATACTTTTCTATCATATGAACGTTTTCCTTTCTTTAGCTTTCGTCGACAAAGGAAAAGGAAATGTTGTTTGTGATTAAAAGTACATGGAATTGGTTACCATTGCTAAAACGTAATAGCATTTCTTGTACTCATTACTGAAAACTTTTTGTTAGCCTCCCCCCAAAAAAAAATAAAAAAATGGGGAGCCATAAAGAATGAAGCAAATAGTGGTAGTATGCCATCTACGTCAGGGTGAATGGCCAGATATTTTTTTCTGAACTGCACTCATCTTTTCCCTCCTACTTTTGTAATGGTTTTGCTGTCTTTTGCCCTCCACTTTGAGTTTATGCCCTATTTGGTGATTTTACCTCCTCTTATTTGCTCTTATTAATAAACTTAGCCATGCAAAAGTGTGTATATCCCATTGTCAGAGCTTTGTTGTTCTTCCCAGATAAGTTCAGCCTTTTTTTGCATCACTGAATTCATTCTCACAAATTCCTGCTCTGTGTCCATCTCATGTGCTCAGGGTTTCTTCTGACTGCCACTATTAAACACTTTTTCATCATATCCTTTTACTTTGGTGGAGATTTGCATGGCTGTATTCTCAGAATTGTCCAGATTATGTTAAAAGGGAGATTTTCAAATTCACCCCTGGAAAGAGATTGAGTGTTTGGCCCCTCTGCTGTGGAAGTGATTAAAAATTTTAATGAAAGAGGCAAACTGATCCAGGGAATCACCAAGACTTTTCATCCCTGCTTTTTCCTAATTTTTCCAAGGGGTTTCTATCTCCTCATCCGATTTTGGAAAAAAAGCAGAATAAACAGTGTCAACAAAATGCAGGTAAACAGACATTTATGAAATGGCAAGAGGGTTCAAAAAGAAGTCTTGAACCTCCCAAACCAAGGACTGTCCAACAAGTCTGAATTACTGCTCAAGAGACCTTGTGACCCCTCTTCCCACTCTGGCCTCTTTTTTACTTCCAGAAAGTCTGAGTCTCCATGTTTCTTTTTAGCAACAAATAGTTTCAGACAAATGAGTTTTGAAAATCATTTACCAAGGTTACAGATAGTAATGGGAGAGAATTCTTCTTTTCTATGGGGTCATTCCTCATCCTCCTGATCAGACTCTTTTCTTTCCATGGGTTTTTCAACACATGCTGTCCCAAGAAGTGATAGAACCAGTTCTCCATTCCAGGTAGGGAAGATTTTTTATTCAATGACATTCGTAGTGCCGAAGAAAGAAAGAAAATGCTTGGAGACCAGTTCTAGATCTTTATTCCTTAAACGTGTTTGTGTTAGTGCCCAAGTTTATGTCATTTCACAACTTGCTACCTTTGCTTCTTTTAACTTTCCTGGTAATACTAGACTTAAAAGATGCTTATCATGACATTGCTATTCATCCAGATTTAAGATGTTTCTTAAGATTTTGTTTGTCTGGATCACATTATCAGTTCTCTGTTTTACTCTTTGTACTATCCACTGCACCAAGAGTGTTCACAAAGTGTCTAGCGCCAGTTATAGCTCATCACTGACTACAGATTTTCTACATTTTTCCATATTTAAACAGAATGCTTATCTTTGCAGAGTCTTTTTCAAAGTGTCAGGAATCTCTTTCTTGGGCGAGAGATCTCTAACACAAGCTTTGATTTCAAGAGAAAATCAAAAGTCATTCCTGACTCCTTCACACAGGATTGTGTTCCTGGGATGTAAACTAGACACCTCAGTTGAAAGAGCTTTTCTTCCACAGGAAAAAAATAGACCTATATCTAGATCTATTTCTAATGGCTTCCTCTCAGACTTCAGTCACTGCAGGGGAATACCTCATGTTTTGGTCTCATGGCATCTATTGATTCTCATGATACCTTTAGAAAGACTGCAAATGAGAAAGATAAAGTGGCAAGAATTTGTTCTAGGACTACATGCAAGAAGGCCTAGAAGACAGATGACTTTTGTTTTCCTTGGACAGGAATGTTCATGTATGCTTTATCATCCTTTCCATTAATATCCAGGGTACTTCTGTGGATTCAGAAAAAATTCCCGAAGATCATTGTGGTGACTCCCTTCTGACCCAGGCAACAGTGGTTCTCCTTTCTTTTGGAAATTGCTAGTGGCAATTACTACAAGTTTCCTCATGGAATGGATCTACTCACACAAGAATACTGGCATTTGATATGAATTCCTTTTAGGTATCTGTTTACTAAGGACATGCAGTAGGTACTAATAGAGACAAGAAAGCCTGCTGCTAGAAAAAGATATATTAACAAATAGAAAATGTTTTCTGGTTGGTCTCAACAACATAGCTAGCACCCATTCAGGGCTGGCTGTTCTCTGGTTTTACAACATTTGTGTGAGTTACTTCTTTGTGGTCTGTCTTATTCCTCTGTCAGTGTTCATTTATGGGCTGGTTCAGCATGTCTGCCCATGGAGCCTCCTCTTTCACTGCAGTTTCATGTCAAAATGTTTTTGAAAGGGTTTTTTGCATAAGAGGACCCCAATAAAACCAGTGGCCCCTTCTTGGGATCTTACTTTTGTGTTAGAGACACTTGCTCCATTTGAACCACCTGACCTGGCTGACTTGATATTCTTAACATGGAGAACAGTTTCTTTGATTGCTCTGACCTATGCAAGCAGGGTATCTGAAGTGCAAGCTCTTATTGTTAGTCAGTCCTATCTCATTCTCTGTAAGTACATGGTATCCCTTTGAATTAATCCTTTTTTTATGCCTAAAGTGATATCTGGGTTTACTTTAAGCCAGACAAACCATCTCCCTCTTTTCTTTCCTAAACTATAAATGAGGAAGAAAGGATACTGCATACAGTGGAAATCCACAGCCAACCAGGTACTGTCATAACAAAAGTAAATCTTTCAGGTCTTTGAATCAATTGCTCATTTCCTGTGAAGGTTCATAGGTTCATAGGTTCATAGGTAGGTACTAGGCCATCGGCCCAAGGGCCTACATAAGCCTAGCCAGCAAGGTTCCATGGCTTACGCCACCCAAGAAAGTTATTTTCCTGTGCCACTGTCCAGCAGAGACACAGAAGTGATCCCTTGGGTGTATTTCCTATTTCCCATCCACTCATCAAGATTTTTCTTGAAGAGTGCTAATGAAGAACTTTGCTTGACATAGATGGGTAGCTTGTTCCAGAGTATAGGAAGTCTCTGGGACAAGAATCTATCTCTCCAGTGTGTTCTGTTTATTGTGGTGACAAGGTTTAGGCCCCTAGAGCATGTAGCTCGGAGGGATTGGGATTTCTTTAGGTGTAGCATGTCCAACAGCTCTGGGTTTGACATAGCTTTATATGTTAGGCAGAGATCACCTCGGAGTAGGCAATATGCTACAGAGTAAAGCTGGAGTTTTTTGAGGGGGTCAGTGTAGGGCATTTGTTTGAGGTCAGTAATCCTCTTTGTGAGGTACTTCTGTGGACTTTCCAGCTGCTGCAGATGGTAAGAAGAGATAATGTGTCAAAACAGACTATTTTCAAATAGCTATCTAAGGTTATTACCTTTTGCTATACTCACCATAACAAAACTATTCCTTGCAGGGTCAAGGCCCACTCTACCTGGGGCTTGGCTTCATCTAAGGCTTTTTGGAAAGAGTTGGATTGTTCAAGTATTCTAGAAACTTCTGTTTGATCCTCTGTATATACTTTTACCAAGCACTATAAGCTTGATACCTTCTCTAGGTCCAGAGCAGGCTTTGCTAGGACCATTCTCCAGGGTCTTTGAACTTTTCTCCTTCCACCTCTCAAATGTAGTTAGTTAGGGTAATCTAGCCATATGGCTAAGCTTACTGCAGCAGTGATTAATATGATGAACACAGTACAGCTGAGTAAGTAAACTTACCATAACAGTAAATGTTCAATCACTGCTGCAGTAGCCACTTCCTCCATCCCTTCCCCCTTGCTTTTTGGAGTATTTATGTCAGGATGTGGATACTTATTCTTTGTTATCCCTGGCATTGTTCTGTCATGGTTCAGCCTCCCTCTCTCTTCTGGCATGAATGCCCTGAAGGATTTGGCTCCCAAACTTGTCTTTTAGTCTGCTGAGCTGGAGCTGCCGGACAGTTTTGGTGTGTGGAAGGTGCCTTGAACTTTGGAAGCTGGCTGGCTGTTATATCCTTGGCAGGATGTAACCTATACAGCCAAGGCTACTGCATTATTTTAACATCTACTACCACTCTTCTATTTTGCTGTCATTGTATAAACTGCTAACTTTGTGTCTGTTGGTATGGCCTGGGTTGTGGCAGATCTGACCAGTCCACTTAACCAGCAAACAAATAAAAATAAATAGAAATAAAACAGTTCTTTTCAGTGTTCACCTTTATTCTTTATTTTTTGTATTATTTTGTCACAGTTGATGCTGTGACCATAGCACAACTTCTAAATGTTGACTTGTAGAAATCGTTTTAGTTGTCCTTGTTTTTACTAGTCATTGCCTCATAGCTAATAGGCCCTGGCAGTACAAACAAGTGCCTAAAATAATTATGCCTCTCTGCCAGTCAAAACAAAACATAAGCAGCCAAAACACACCCCTTCTCCCAATTAAATCTGAATAAATAAATACATAAGCAAATATAATATTTGTTTTGAAGAAACTGTATCCATAATATTTATTTTGAAGAAACTGTATCTATATTTACTGACATTCAGAAAAGTTTAAAGTGTTGAGTTATTCTGTGGATGAAAATTTGATAAAGAGAGGATGTGTGGCATGAGATGATAGAGAATCATAATATTTGGTGCTAATATCTGTTACAGTAGTGATAGGACATTCAGAACAAGTTTCATGGCTATGCCACTCATCAACATATTTGATCCGGTTACCTATCAAAACACCTACTCTTCATAACATCTAAACTCAAACATCAAGACCATAACATCTAAACTTCAAAACATCTAAAACTCATAACATCAAATCTCAAAACATTGAAAACTACAAAGCAACTCTAAATAACATCTCATACACTGTTTGTTACATTTATGCAGGGGGGCAAGCCAGGGGGCAACTCCAAGGTCACACTACAGTGGGGTTAGGAAATTAACTTTTTCCCCCACTGTATTGCGACCTTGGAGTGGGTGCAGGGGGGCTTGTCCCCCTGCATAAACATAGTAAAAACTCTGTGGGATATTATTTATAGTTGCTTTGTAGTTTTCAATGTTTTGAGATTCGATGTTATGAGTTTTAGATGTTTTGATGTTTAAATGTTATGGTTTTGATGTTTTGAGTTTAGATGTTATGAATTGTAGATGTTTTGATAGGTAACCATTTGATCCATATCTCTGTTGTGGACATATTATCCATTTCTAGCAGCTTATTTTAACATATATTTACATTGTGTACATAGATATATGTATAAATGAAATATATTTAATACTTATATATAAGTATAAAATATATTATATAAAAATATATATCATGCATATATATATTATATATATATATATATATATATATATATATATATATATATATATATATATGTATATGTATGTGTATATATATATATATATATATATATATATATATATATATATATATATATAGATATTTGTGTTTGTGTGTGTGTGTGTGTGTGTGTATTCATACCTCTCAACTGTCCAGATTTTTGCAGAATGTCCAGATTTTTACCTCTTATTTTTGGTCTGTTCCTCATAAAAACTGTGCTTCTCTAACAAATCAGTAAGGAATGAAGGCACAAAATATATTTTATTTTACATTTGTTGACCGGGATAGTCCGACTACATACTTGTCCATTTTCAGCGGAGGCCCTGGGAGAAAAGCTCCATACATACATACAGAAAAACTGTTACATTAATCAAGTTAAAGCACTGTTACGGATGCAATACACAGGATAAAAGTCATTCATTCTGTCATATATAAATCTGAATTGTTATAGAGTAACAGTTAGGAAGCAATGTAGGGGTGGCCAAAAGACCTCTTTAGCAGATGTTTATATTGCCAGAGTTAGTCAAAATTAGAGCAAGGACATAGCCATTGCCTTTTAAAGTACTGTTTTAGATTTTTTTTGAATTGGGTTAGAACGGGTTCTGAAGTAAGCTCAGCAGGAAATGAGTTCCATGTTTTACCAACAGAGTTGGCATATAAGAGAGTCTCCAGATGAGTTGTTGCTTTTGAGGGTTTGGACTAGCAATTTGTTGGATGAGCGAAGCGTCTTGAGGTTGCTGTAAGGGGTGATAATTTTTGTAAGTACGGGTGTGTTTTCAGGTTGGTAGAGAATTTTATGTGCTACTGTTTGTTGATTGTACTGAAGATGGATAGGCAATTCTAGCCACCCTAGATTCTTTCAGATCAGACAGTGATGTGTTCTGTATGCTGCTGCAGTGGCAATTCTAGCAATATGATTAAAGCAGCTCAAGAGTTTATTAAGGTCAGACTTACTCAAGTTCGTGAAGAGAGGGTATGCATAAAAGAGGGTGGAAAGTAGACGTGTATGGGCAATTACTGTCCTAGCTAGTGGAGTGAGGAAAGGTTTGATCTTGTATAGTGAGCCAAGTTTTTTATTAACTTTTTAAATAGTTTGATTAATATGCATATCAAACTTGAGGTTGTTATCAACTGTTACACCTAAGAGTTTGGTATAGGGATCTGGGACAATGACAGTGCCATTGTTAGATTTTATAGTAAAGGTTGGAACGGAGGCTTTATGAGTGGGGGAGAAAAGCAGTAGCTTTGTTTTGTTAGGATTTAATAAGCGACATCGATTACAGAGCCAGTTTTCGACAATATTAAAAACATATTGGGATAGAGTCTGCAGACTTAAAGGGGAGGTTGCAGAGCAAATCAAAATGGAGTCATCTGCATATTGAATGCAGGTGGCTGTTGGGATAACTGTGCACAGGTTATTAACAAAGATAGAAAATAATAGGGGTCCTAATATAGAGCCCTGAGGGACCCCAAGGGTGATAGGTAGAAGGGAAGATAGTTTGTTCTGCCATAGTACAGCCTGTTGTCTAACACTCAGATAAGATTTGAACCATTGGATAGCCAGGACGTCTAGGGGAATATTTTTAAGTGTGTGTATGGGTAGTTGGTGGTTGACCATGTCGAAGGCTTTGGAGAGATCAAGAAAGAGAGCAGAAGAAAGCTTATTGTTGTTTCAGTTTTGATTAATAACATTGGAGAAGGAGAGCATGGCCATGGTTGTACTGTGGAATGGTCTGAAACCATGCTGTGAGTTAGCCAGGAGTTTGAGCTGAATGAGATGGCTCAGGGGTTGTTTATGGATGCACTTCTCCATACTTTTAGCCAGGGGTGATAAAATAGCTATAGGGCTGTAATTTGACTGTTCAGTGGAACTGCCCCCTTTGTGGAGTGGAATAACATGGGATCTCTTCCGGATGGAGGGGATAGTGGCTTCTGAAATAGTTCTATTGATCAGGATAGAGATAGGGTATGCTATGGTATCTGCAGCTTTTTATAGATACTCAGTTGGGAGGAGATCCACTGCAAGGGTGGTAGGTTTTAGTTTCTTGATTAGGGCATGGATAAGTGATGTGGAAACTGCTTGAAAGTTAAAGGGGAGTTGAGAACTAGGTGCGATGGTGTTAGGACTTGGGCAACTGGATGATAGCTGGTTAGCTAGTTACTGGATAGTTTCTGTGAAGAAACTATTAAAGGAATTGGCAAAGTCCTCCGAAGGTTTTTGGATGGTAGCCGAGAGGGTAGGAGTTGTGCATTGCCCTGGATGAATATGTTTATTTATGACTGCCCAAAACTTTTGCAGATTGTTTTGCTGCTTCTGTTGTACATGGCAGTAAAGGTTTTTTTTTTACCTAGGGTGGTAGATTTTTTAGTGTTGTTCCTTAGTTGTCTAAATCTAAGTTGATCTAAGGGGGATTTTGTGGTATGCCAAGTGGTCCAAGCTTTGTTTCTAACTAAGATAATTTGTCTGGTTTCTTTTGAAAGCCATGGAGCAACTTTTGCTTTAGTTCTTATAGAACGTGCAGGTGCATGGGTAACAAGGATGGCTAGGAATCTGGTGTTGAAATATAATACAGCTTCTTCAAGTGGTAGATGTTTTAGGACTGCCCAATTACATGCTTTGAGTTCATTTTGGAAATGAGTGGGGTTAAAGTTTTTGTTGTTTCTAATTGTTTTGTAAGTAAGTTGGTGGGGGATGTCAGTCTTATGCCTGATTGTATAGGTAAGGAAATGGTCACTTATATCTTCAGGTCGAGTACTGGCCCTATATATGTGGGGACGGCTATTAATGAGTATCCAATCTAGGACACTATCTTTGTTGTTAGGTTTACTGACCCTAGTAGGGGAGGATATGATCTGAGTAAATCTCTATAGATTTACATGGATGGTCGGAGATTCTGACTAACAAATATTCCAGTCGATGTTGAAGTCTCCTAGACAGCCAAGAGAGGATATTTTCTAGGGTGTTTTCATTATTACCTGGGGGAATGTAGACACATGCTATGTTAATACTTTTGTTTTTATTAATTTGAAGCTTGGTAGTGAGAATTTCAACATTATCAACATGGGGTGGTTGTGTGGAATCAGAGATCACATCTAGAGTAGTTTTGTATATTTCAGCTACCCCTCCTCCCTTCCTAGTGGTACAGTCTAACCTTAGTATGTTATAACCTGGGGGTAAAACTTTATTATCTGCCGTTGATAGTTTTAGCCAGGTTTAAGTAAGACAAAGTATATCCGGGGAATGTGTATCTAGGAGTGCATGCAGGTGGTGAACCTTATTATTTAAGCTTCTAAAATGTAGGTGACTGACCAGAAGTGAGTTCAAAGGTCTATTTAAAGTTCATAAGTTAGTAGGAATAGTAGAATTAGGGCTAGGATCGACTAGTGAGGTTGGGCGAGGGTTTGGATGAATGTCCCCATCCCTTGTGAGGTTGCCATGTAGTCTAATTGTGAGCTTCAGGAATTTAAATATTAGACTTAGGTAATTCTTGGTTTGGGGTTGATATTTCTGGATTTAATGGGTTGGTGGTATTTTGTATCCAAGGAGTTAGTCGTAAGGGAGATTATTAAGTGGTCTAATTTAATTTGCATTATTGGAGTGGTGGTTTGGCTTCTTGGGTAGTGGTAGCTTAGGTAGGACAGATTTTCATAGGTGGTGAGAAGATATGGAATTTTCATCAAGGGTAGTAGGCAGTATTATAGCATTAATTTGAAAGGTTTCATGGCCAATAACAGAGGCATTGTCTAGATATTAGCTTTGCTTTTTGCCCAACTTAAATAGAGGTATAATTAGGATAGGTAGGTAGGGAGGGTCCTTATAATGCTTGAAGAGTTGTTGGTTGGTTCTAAAAAGAGGGGGAGTGGTTTAGAGTTACAAATTTAGGACTAATAGGGGAGAGTGGAATTTGGGGGCAGGGTAGGGCACGGAGCAAGCCCGAGCACATCGAGGGCGAGCGCGCTGGGCTAAACCTGACCACGACATCTGTAGGACTTGTATAAGCACACAAGTACAATGAGGCTTTTTTCTTTTTTTTTTTTTTTAAATAATTTATTACTTTTATTCTTGCCTTCAGTATACAATTTTTATGTAGTATACTGTTAGTAATCACTTTTTGCAGCCTTTTCACACATTAAGCTTTATTCTGTCAATTTTCTGCTATTTGTGCAGTTTTAGGGCTGCTTAGAAACTTAGATATGTTCACTAGGAAATCCTTAGAGATAGATATAGGTGTAACCCAGTTTATTATTTTAGGGTTGATTGTGGGGCTTTGAGGGATTACTGGTAGTGCTGTAGACTCGGTATGGCTAAACAATGCAGTACATATAGACAGGATAAGATAATAGTAACCTTGACAGATCTTTTCAGAGTCAAGGAACAGTGCAGGAAAGTTTCCAGTTAGGTTTGAGCAGGGGAGGTGTCCTTCTAGCGTTCAAGCCTTTCAAGGATCTAGCAGATAGAGGGGGATAGAACCTGATGATAGATACATAAGTTAGTATATGTGTTAAGTAGAGGGTCCTTCAGCCAGTAGAATATAGCACTGTTAAGAACATTTATTTTCTGTACAGTAGAGCAACAATAATCATAGAAAATGGCCATAACACAATCAGAGCAGCCCAGTAGTTAAGACATTTCAAAGCACAATGGTAGTTAAAATAATGACAGGCATTTAAGTTTCAGACCTCACCTCTTCAGAAAGTGTATGCTAATGCAAGACTAACTTTCTAAGTTAATGAGTAATATTTAAAAATTGTCCCTCTTTTTGGGCCATTGTCCCCCCCTAATTTTTGGCTTTGTCCAGATTCTTGCACTATGAAGTAAAGAGGTATGATAAAATTATGTGTGTGTGTGTGTGTGTGTGTGTGTGTGTGTGTGTGTGTGTGTGTGTGTGTGTGTGTGTGTGTGTGTGTTTCTGTGTGTGTGTGTCTGTGTGTGTGTGTGTGTGTGTGTGTGTGTGTGTGTGTGTATGTATCTCCAAATGCATACAGAAACAGCTACATATAGATATTTGATCTCAGACGTACACACACACACGCGTACACACGCGTACACACACACACACACACACAAACACACACACACACACACACACACACACACACACACACACACACACACACACACACACAAACACACATACTTGTGTGTATTTATATATTACCATCATCATCCAGAGCCTGTTTCCTAGTTTACTACATGGGTCATACCACTTCTCATCATTCAGTGCCACATGCTTGACTGTTGGGCATCTTTCTTAAAATCCTTCTATCTCTTGCCCGGGTGTCCTTGGTTCCTTTTGCCTTCTTCCTGTCATTTCTACATCTTTACCATAGTGTGAATCCTACCGCCCACATATACATACATAGATGTCTGTATAAATAAAATTATAATGTGGTATACATATATATATATGTATATATATATATATATATATATATATATATATATATATATATGTATATATATATATATATATATATATATAGATATAAAATATATATATATATATATATATATAAAACATATATATATATATATATATCTATATATAAATGCACACACACACACACACACACACACACACACACACACACACACAGACCTTCTTCCTGTCATTTTTACATCTGGCCAGTAGTGTGGATCCTACTGCCCATTTCAAGTACTTCATCTCCATGACCGGTAACTTCTTCAGCTGCTGTGCCTTCACTGCACAGGTTTATGTGCTATGTAGAACTACTGATCACAACACTGTTTTATATGCCTTAATTTTTAGCTTCATTGATATTGTTTTGTCATGTATAATCCTGGCCACTCTGTGTTAGCTGGCTGCAAAACCTCACATTTTAGCTTTGACCACTTCATTCAGACTTCCCTTCTACTCAGTTACACCTCACAAATTCTTGAAGATGTTAAACTGCTTTACTCTCCTTTACTAACACTATCCTTCAGCATAAAAGCAATGGCTATCTCTCCTCTGCTACTTTCCTAGACCTATCTAAAGCATTTGACATGGTCCCACACAAACAACTTATCTTTGTCCTCAATAACCTATCCTTCTCACAATCAGTCACCAACTGGTTTCAGAGTTACCTGTCTGACCGCCAACAATCCGTTGTATGGCAGAATGACATATCTCCCTGACTACCAGTCTCCATAGGGGTTCCCCAAGGATCCATCCTTGGACCCCTACACTTCTCTGTTTTCACCAATAATCTAGTCTCTGCCACCAAACATGGCACACTCATACAATATGCAGATGACTCAACCCTCATCTGCTCAGCCCAGTCCCTACCCAAACTGCAAAAAGTCACACAGGAAGCCTTTTCCTCTGTTGAAACTTGGTTATCCGATGCCCAATTAATACTCAACCCAAACAAAACTAAACTACTCATCTTTCAAGCCACCAAACATACTCAAAACAACTCTCACTTTAACATCACAGAAAAGGACAACACCACTATATACCCAACTGAACACACCAAATTGCTAGGAGTGGAAATAGACAATAAAGTAAAATTTGACATTCACATATCCATGACCATAAAAAAGTCCACAAAAAACTAGGAGCATTATACAGAAATAAGCATCTTCTCACCAAAGCAGCAAAGATTTCAATAGCAAATTCCCACCTTATCTCCACCCTACTTTATGCCTCTCCAATATATACCAACCTAAGGCAATGCGATCTAAACAAGTTAGAGACCTGCTACAACAAAATCACCAAATTCGCCACAGGGGCATCCTACCGTAGTCACCATTGTCTCTCACTTGCTGAACTGGGCTGGCTTGAACTCCCTCACCTCCTTCAATGGTATCAACTCTCACTCACCCACAAACTAGTAAACCATCCACTAAATGTCCCATCCCTCCAGAATCTACTCCAACCCTATCGCGCCACCAGACCACTAAGATCCAGCAACAAAAATCACTCGCAGATCACTAAAGCCAATAACTCTGCTGGTGAAGCACTATTCTCTTGCACCATAGCCAAATTATGGAACACCCTCCCACCCACAATTACATCCATACCATCATGCACCCACTTCAAAACTTTACTAAAAGCGCACCTAAAAACATGCTGGCTATGCCCTTGCAACTCCCACTCTAATTTCACCCACCCCATCCAACCACTACCTTTCTTTCCACTCCACTAACTACCTTGATTATAGCAAGCTCAGATGCTCATAAGCCTAGTACTTATTATACAGCAGGAACTTCTTATTTTAACATTTGTTAGTGTCTGCTATGTACTTCACAGATAAAGATTCTAGTTGTCTACTGATGTACTGTGTTCTTCATCTGTAAATATGTTGTAAGTAATTGCTATGTAAATTGTTAATCGCTATGTAATCCAATGTAACTACTGTCTGTTTGTTTTAACTGTGGAGCTTTTCTCCCCGGGCCTCCACTGAAAATGGACCTACGTCCAGTTGGACACTCCCGGTCAACAAATATAAATAAATAAATAAATAAATAAATACATTATTCCACTATTATTCCTTCTATCTCATTTTGAGGTCCTTCTGGTTTCCCACATTTGTTGCCTTGACAACTGTATCATCTCTACTCAGTTTTGCCCCATGTATCTTTGGTTTTGCATTTAGTGCATTGGTTTAATGAAGTTCCTGTATAGATGCCCCCTATGACCTGTTTGCAAAGCTGAATCCTGATGCACACCACACCCTGTGGGATGCCTTCTGTGAGACTGAAAACTGTTTGTAGGTGTGTCATTGGGTTCTTGTACACTGCCTGCACTATTTATGCCAATGTTTCCAGGACTTCAAACGTGTGTGTGTGTGTGTGTGTGTGTGTGTGTGTGTGTGTGTGTGTGTAGGTCAGCATTCAGAAAGCTTATGCTTGTATTTTGTATTATTGTATTGCCTTCGTCTGTGTTGTATATTGTGATTTGTTTTCTTTACGCTGTGTTTTACTTGTATTCTGCTTTCAACTGCATATTAAAATTAGGAAAGAGACCACAGCTGTGTCTTTTGTAAGTCACACAGAAATTTTTCCCACCCTGGTGCTTTTGTGTTCTTAAACTCAACTCTCTTTCTAGTTGCCTGCCCCCTATGTTAATTTGACCACCTACAGTATCTCCTTCCCTCTCACTTTCATTGGCTGTTGTGAGTAAGCCCAAAATTATCATTTTTGTGAAATCACTCCCCATCCACTATTTAAATTTATTGGTCATCCCACTGTATTCCATAGAACCAGAATACAAAGTGCCCACCCCTTTCTATCTGTCTTGCTCTTTTAAAATTAGTGGTTCTTGACGTACATAGCTAAAGCTGAAGTTACCCCCTCTTTCATATCTAACTAGTTATTGCACACTGCAGTGCTTGGGATATCAACCCATTTTTCCATCTTAACTTTAATATCTGCAGCATCTATTGCAAGATCATCAATTATTGGAGAGCCCACATTCTACCTCTCAGTAGTCATCTTGGGATTAGTGCTTCTGTTTTCTCTTGGTCAGAGAAGGAGCACAGGGACATTATTTCCTGGAGACTGCTAATCACTGGAAAGCCTAATGACTGCTTCTGAATCTGTGCTTATAGACTGCTCCTGGTTAGAGAAGGAGCAGAGCACATTGATTCCTGGCTGTACTTGTAATTCCTGATTGGTCTGGTTACTGTTCAAAGCATCTACCAGGAAAAGGTTACAACAAGCCCACAAACCCTTGCATCATCAGGACAAGACTGTGGCTCACCAAACAGGCTGTGACCTGCGTCTCATCTTGAGATTGGTGTTAATGATTTGCTTCTGGTGGGAGAAGATGGAGAAGAAGCAATGAAACATTGTATCCCAGCAGAGTGCAGCTGTGCTGAGATCAGCACTAGTAATAGCTAGGCAGTAGCCATTCATGTGACTCCCCTCTTTTCATCTTTCTTGACAAGCTAATTCTTTGTTTTCAGTAAGTATTGCTTGACTTGTTTCTGACTTCAGAATATATGCCTAAATACTTCATCCTTAAATTTTCAGGGTCTACTTATTAGTTGTCTCTCAAGTGTTTGACAGTGCCATGCATAGACACAGACATTTTCCTGTAAAGCATGACTGAAATTTTACCAATATCTAGTTGTTCACATGACAACTAGTTTGCAGTGACAAGGACTGTCCTCAGAACCTCAGAACTGCAAACTGGATACTCCTGACATTGCTTTATATTCTCACTCCAGCTCAATAAAAAGGGCATATTGCCATGGATATGAATTTCCCACCATCTCTCTTACCAGCTTGGTGGATATAGGCAACCTCAGGCAATACAGAAATTGCCTAATCTTTACTGGCAACCAGTTAATTCTCAAACAAACTGCTATGGTATGTGAGAGATGTATTTACACAATGTCACTGGAGGCAAAGCTCTCACATAAAAGTACTCCTAATGTTAATAAGGTTGTCAGTAGTACACATGCTGCACCCATCACAAACAATGCAAATCAGACATATAGACCCACATATGCTGAAGCACTTAAATGTAACCTTCCTAAACCCCAAAGACCTCCTAGGTGAAGTAGACATAATAAATATGCTTAGCAGCTCCAAATGTACTCTTCTAAAACAATACCCACATCAACACATGCAGCCACATCTCATGGAGCCTCTACTTCTAAGCCCATAAGACAAGCCACCACACAATCCAATACTCTGGCCATTGGAGACTCTATCATGAGACACATTGATGTCCCTCTCACCAGGCTGAGTAAGGAAAAAGTCACGGTCAGTTGCTTATCAGAGGCTAGGATCTGCCACATTATGCACACACTCAGGTCATTTGATCACAAGTATCAGTATGACTCAGTCATAGCTCATGTGGGTGTAAATGATCTGAGACTTACCTCCCTAGACTGTATGAAGGAAGACCTCATGTAGATCTTGGAATATGTGCCCCAGGCTAGTAAATGTAGCACTGAGCAGTATTTTACCTTCTCCAAGGATGATGCCACAACACAAACAAAAGATGATTGACTTTAATAATTGGCTTAGTTTCTGGTGTCACTTTAAGGGAGTACAATAGTTGTCAGCATGAAAGGAGGTGGTCAACAGACCACACTGATTTGCTATGGATGATCTGCACCTCTCCCCTCTAGGCTTTTGAATATTAGGTAAAACATTGTCTTCCTCCATACTGCCTTCATTAGGCAATGCCAAACTGAAATTATTTCCAACATAGCAAATCCAAACCAAGAAAATCTAAAGGTATTAATGCTCAATGCTAGGAGTCTAAACAAAAATTCCACTCCCTAGAAGCTCTCTTCATCCTAGAGAATACTGATGCCTATGCAGTCACTGAGACATGGTTTAAAGCCGTAGGAAGCAGTCTAACAGTGCAAGGTTATAATGCCTTCCATACATTTAAACCAGCTGCTACACAAACAGGGACTAAAGGTGGAGGTGTGTCAATTTACATTAAAAATAAATATACCTCAAGGCTGGTCAAACAGGACAATGCACTTGAGCTACTCCATGTTTAAATCACCATAGGCAAAATCCAATGCCACTTCCTTGCAAGCTATATGTACCCCTCTATAACCCAGACACATTTACCATGTATTTAAACTTATTGGAAACACTCACCATCTAACCCAATACCATATTCATAGGTGACTTTAATTACTCAATTCTATATGACACTAAATGTACAGGCACAGAGATTCCTGGATTTTGTAAACATAAACTACCTGGACCAGATTGTCAGTACACTAATCAGGGGTGCAACCACACTGGGTCTGATCCTCACCAATATGGGAGAGTGCTGCACACCCCCTAGTGTAATGTCCATCCCGGGAAGATCAGATCACAGAAATGTCGCCTTTGAATTAAAAATAAACCTGGATGACCAGCTAACTATGGAATATTCAGGCACTATTCTAAAGCTAACTTCCTGCTATTAACTGATAATCCGGCAAACTTTC
Organism: Protopterus annectens; assembly: GCF_019279795.1. NCBI lineage: Eukaryota > Metazoa > Chordata > Ceratodontiformes > Protopteridae > Protopterus > Protopterus annectens. The sequence continues at coordinate 372,274,173 of NC_056739.1, read as the reverse complement.
AAGCCCCCATAAACCCAGAGAACAGTGCTGCCTATACTGCACTGTTCACAGAAACCCTGTGCAAACATGTTAACAGCTGTATAGAGGCAGCTATATCCACCAGGAAGAAATACAGAGCTAACTCAAAAAACAAGCCATCCTGGTAGAATTACAAAATCAATAGGCTGCATAACAGAAGGATGAAAAATCATGACAAAAAAGTGCAGCACCTAGCACTCTCATCAAACTAAAAAAAACAACTCAAAGGAAAAATAAAGTCTACCAAAGCCATATTTGAGGTAAATTTGGCCTCCCAGGCTAGGGACAACCACAAGGCATTCTTTAACCATGTCCACAACCTGAAAGGCAATACGCAATTGTGTGTAGAGCTCATTGTAAATGGAGCCACCTGTTCTGAGTCAGAACATAAAGCAAACCTACTGATTGACAAATTCATCTCTAACTTTATCCCTCTCTCTTCCCATCAAACTTCCCTCAGAAAATACCATCAAATATAACTCCCCCTACTATCACTAGGGAACAGGTCCTTAATGCTCTATTTAAGGCCAAGAACACTGCATCAGTGGGCCCAGACATTATGCTAGGATGTCATCTAAATAGCATGAAACACAACCTATCAGTCTCTCTGGAATTGCTATTACCTGTTGCCTCCAAACAGGTTTCCTGGCTCATGAATGTAGAACAGCAACAGTCATCCCTCTGCACAAAGATGGCCCATCCACAGACCCTGGAAACTGCAGACCCATAAGTCTCACTGGTCTTATATGCAAAGCCATGGAAAGCATTATCATGAAATGATCAGTAATGATACCGTAAACCTCCAGACACTGGAACCAACCCAGGTTTCATCAAGAACAGGTCATGCATAGGCAATCTGGTGGGCATCTTTGAAAAGGTCACCATAGCAATGGATGAGGGCATAATGGTTCACACTGCCTACCTTGACCTGGCCAAGACATTTGACACAATACCCAACTCGGGCATTCTTGACAAACTCAAGAATTTTGGTACAAACCTGTTTGTCACCCAGTGGATAGCCAACTGGCTCACAGACAGGATCCAGAATGTTAGAACTGGGGAGTCCACCTCTACAAAGAGGCCACACACAAATGCAGTCCCTCAGGGATTGATCCTTGGACTGCTCCTTTTTGGCATTTACTTTTCTGAAGTCTAGGTCAATGTCAATGGTCTTTGGCTGACTAAATTTGTAGATGATTGCAAATTAGGAGCTGTCATAGAATCCCACACTGACACAAATGTTCTCCAGGAAGAACAGACACAGACAAATAACTGGTGTCAGAGCCATGGACAAACATTAAATGCCAAGAAATGCATAATAATATCCTTTGGGAAGTCATCCACCCCTAGTAACTATGATATTGACAATACACCCCTTAGAGTTGACCCAGTAGTCAGGGACTTAGGGACACACATAGACAGTGATCTACGTTTTGACCATCACATGTCTGCAGTAGTGAGAAAATCATTTTATGTTGTGCAACTTATAAACAAAGGTATGGCATCTAGATCCAAGGAAGTCATTGTTCCACTGTATTTGGCATTCATCAGGCCTGTCATTGAGTATCGTGCCCCCTTTGGTATGTGCCTAACCAGGCACATCCAGCAATTGGAACATCCAAAGTGGTTCCTCACTAAAAGAATACAGGACATAAGTAAAATGTCCTGTGCAGACCACCTCAAGGCCCTATCCCTGTATTCTCTATTCTACATACTGTTGAGGGGAGATCTTTGCCTGGCATATAGGGCATTGTCAGACCCCACTCTGATGGATCTCCTGCCTATCCACAAAACAAACAGCACCAGCATTACCTATTCTGAAGATTTAAACCTTGCCTGTGATATAAATAGGACTTGCTGGAGAGACAGGTATGTATCCCAGAGACTACCCTGACTCTGGAACAAGCTCCCATTTCATGTGAAGCAGAGTTCCTCTGTAACCCAATTCAAGTGTAACTTGGTAAGTTGGGTGGGAAACAGGAAATTCATTCCTGACTTGGCACCTATGTTTCTAATGGGTGCAGGCAACCCGTAAATGTTTCATCTCCAAAGTCCCTGCTTAGACTTATCAAGGATACTAGAACTTGTCAGAGATTAGGGATGCATGGCTAGGCTTAAAAAGGCACTTGTGGTTGTTAGCCTAGTAAACATGTATGAATCCAGTGTTAGTTGTAGCTAAGCATGCACATGTTTGAGAAGTGTAAAAAGCCTGTAACTTAAAAAAAAAAATTTTTTTTCTAAGCTTGTTTCCTGCCTTTTCTGTAAGTCATCTAGTCCAGATACAGATTTGCTGTATCCAGGACTGTTTGTAAGCTTCTGAGCCCCCAAGCCTTTCTGTGTTGGAGGGAAGCCTTCTAGCTTAATTTTGTTTATTAGAACTAGCCACTTTTCTAGTTTCAGCACTCAAATCTGTTTCTTTGAGCTCAGCACTTGTTCAAAACTCATTGTAAACACTAAATAAGCTACAAATTAATACAGCACTCAACTTTCCTCACTTGTCTAGAGGAAAACAGTTTTTAGTACTTAATAACTAAGCACCTATCCAGGCATGTCTAAGGGTCAGCTCCTGGTGTTTTCTCCTGACTAACTGATGAATCTAGGCATCTTGGGCCAATGCAACAATTGCCTCATGTACACAGACAACACTCTCCTCCTACCACCCAACACTACAACCTGTGAGAGATGCACTTATATAGCCAAACTGGAAGCAGAGCTCTCTTCACCCAAGACTGGACTAGATAGTCAAGAGGAGAAGGTAAACACTTGCACCACACCACACTCATCACATAGTCCCTCAAAACCTACACCACCAAAACACACACATAGAAACACAAAACACACACCTACATTCATGGAGGCTCTCAATAAAAATGTACCCTCGCAACAGGGACCTCCAAAGCAGAAATGCAAGCAACTTCCACCCCGCAACACAACCCAAATGACACATAGCCCACAAACTAAGTGTGCCACTCAACCACAGCCCATAAGGCATAATAACTTACCCAACACTCTAGTCATAGGTGACTCTATAGTCAGGCACACTGATGTTCCACTCACCAGGCTAAATGAGGAGAAAGTTACTGTCAGCTGCCTGTCGGGTGCCAGGATCCACCACATAACGCACACACTCAGGTCACTCCACAACAAGTACAAATATGACTCTGTCATTGTTCATGTTTGTGTGAATTACTTGAGACATACCTCCCTGGACTACATGAAAAGAGACATGGAGGAGCTGTCCGATCTTGTAGCCCAGGCAGGTATGACCCTAGCCCTGAGTAGCATCCTGCCATCACCCAGAATGATACCACAGTACAAGGACAAAATGATTGACTTCAACTATTGGCTAAGCTTCTGGTGTCATTCTAAGGGGATCCAGTATCTGTCTGCCTGGGATGACATGATCGACAAGCCACGATGCTTTGCCAGAGATGGCCTGCACCTGTCGCCCTTGGGATTCCAGAAACTGGCTAAGGCTTTTGCCACCCCTATAGTGCCTTTTTTAGGCAAGGTTCAAATGAAAAATTCACCACCGTAACAGGTACAAGCAAGCAAAATCTGAGGGTAATGCTACTTAATGCTAGACGTCTAAACCTCAAAATGCACTCACTTGAGGTACTCCCTAAAATGGAGAACATTGACATCTGTGCAGTGACAGAGACCTGGTTCAAAGCTCCAGAGAGCACCCCTGCATTACCAGGCTATAATTCATACCACACCTTTTGGCCACCTATCCTGGACCGAAACACTAAAGGCAGAGGCGTGTCCATATTCATTAAGGATATCCACACCTCCAGGCTAGTTGCTCAGCATAATGCATCCGAGATTATCCAAGTGCAACTAACTCTGGACAAGACCGCATTCCACATTGTAGCTTGCTACAGATCCCCCACCATGCCCCAGGATTCACACTCCTCATTTCTTGATACACTGGAAAATATTAGGGTACAACCTAACACCCTAATAATGGTCAGTTTCAACTACCCCACCATTAACTGGGAAAACTACTCATGTACCAACTCTTGTGCTCAACATTTCTGGAATTCATAAATTCCAAAACCTTGGATCAACTTATCCGCACCCCCACCAGGGGCAGCAGTATCCTAGACCTGGTCATTACCAACATGGGCAACTGGTGTTCCACACCAGAGGTCAGTTCCTCATTAGTCAGATCCGACCACAAGCTAATCACCCTAGACATCCACATCCCACCCCACCCCCCATTACGGAAACCACCGCAAAAAACTCTACAACAGAAGAAAGAAACTGTTGCAAAAAAGAGTAAAATCCCATGATTGGAGGAACTCAGTGGTCAGTCTCAGTAAGAAGCTGAGATCCCTCATAAAATCCTCCAAAGCTAGTTACGAAAACAAAATTGCCACTGATTCTAAAGACAACTACAAAGCATTCTATAGCTATGTCAAGAATCTCAATGGCAACACTCAGATCTGCTCTGAGTTACAGCACAATGGCACTAAATATACAGAACCAGCTGATATTGCCAACATCCTGGCAGATAGATTCTGTGCTAACTTTACCCATCTCTCACCCCCTTAAGGGCCCATCTCTATACCGTAAGAATGCAAAGTTTCTGTAATCACGGCTGCACAGGTAAAAAACACACTCTCCAAAGCCAAGAACATAGCATCCATGGGACCTGACAACATCCCAGGCTGCGTTCTACACAAACTACAGAACAAACTGGTACCTCACCTAAGTACAAATTTCAATCCTAGACTCACCTCAGGCTTTGTGCCCACTGAATGGCGCAGAGCAATGGCTACCCCACTCCACAAAGGGGGAGCCACCACAGATGCTGGGAACTACTGCCCCATCAACCTGACGAGCCTGGTCTGCAAGGCTATGGAACGTATCATCATGGAACTTATAAACAATGACACTGGTAATCTCCAAACTCTGGGTTGCCAACTGGCCCACTGAAAGATCCCACACTGTGAAAATAGCAGACTCTAAATCCAACTTCAGACCTGTGATAAGTGGAGTACCACAGGGTTCAGTCCTGGGTCCTCTCCTGTTTGGTATCTACTTCTCTGAAGTACAGGCTAACACAGAAGGTCTTTGGCTAACAGAGTTTGCAGATTACTGCAAACTAGGAGCCATAATCAAAACTCCTAACAATGTGGACATCCTACAAAGTGCCTCACTGAGACAGATGCTTGGTGTCAAAGCCATGGCCTCAAGCTCAATGCCAAAAAGTGCATTGTCATCCCTTTTGGTAAAAACTTTGTACCCATGAACTATCACATAGGCGATAGTTTACTTAACACCAAAAGTGTGTTAAGAGGTAGCACTGAAAGTGTGATAAGAGACCTTGGGACACAGGTGGACAGTAGTCTCTCCTTTGATAATCACATTGCCACAGTAGTCAGGAAATCCTTGTACGTGGCACACCTCATCACAAAAAAGGTTTCTCATCCAGGAAAAAAGAGGTCATTGTTCCCCTCTACTCATTACTCATTAGACCCATTATAAAGTACAATGCCCCTTATGGTATGTACCTCACAAGACATCTACATCTACTGGAAAGGCCGCAGAAATACCTCACAAAGAGGATTATTGGCCTCAAACAGATACCCTACGCAGACCGTCTCCAAAAACTCCAGCTTTACTCTGTCGCATATCGCCTACTCAGAGGTGATCTCTGCCTAACATACAAAGCTATGTCAAACCCAGAGCTGTTGGACATGCGCCACTTAAAGAAATCCCAATCCTTCCGAGCTACACGCTCTAGGGACCTAATTCTTGTCGCCACAATAAACAGAACATGCTGGAGGGATACATTCCTGTCCCAGAGACTTCCCAAACTCTGGAACAAACTACCTATCTATATCAAACAAAGCTCCTCATTAGCACTCTTCAAGAAAAATCTTGATTGGATGGGAGATAGGAAATTCACCCCGGGGATCACCTCTGTGGCTCTGCTTGACAGGGGCACAGGAAAATTATTTTCTTGGTGGCAAAAGCCAGGGTACCGTTTGGCTAGGCTTATATAGGCCCTAGGGCCAATAGCCTAGTACCTACCTATAAACCTATGAACTTGACTGGCTCAAACTCCCTCAACTCCTTCACCTAAATCAACTCTCCATTGCTCACAGGTTAGTGAACTATCCCCTTAAAGTTCCTTCCCTCCAACACCTACTCCAGCCCTACTATACCACCAGACCACTATGCTCCAATACAAAAATCAACTTCAAGTAACCAAAGCCAAGAACTCACCTGGGGAAACACTTTTCTCCTGCATAATATCCAAGTTATGGAACACTCTCCCCCTCTCAATAACCTCTGTACAATCATGTAATCACTTGAAAGCTGTGCTAAAAACACACTTAAAAAATCACTGGTTATGCCCTTGCTCCAATCCAGACTAGAAACCCTCTTTCTCTACCCCCCAGCCACTTAGACACCCTGCACATTTCATTACTATCTTTCTTCTGCTGGCGCTGGCAGTCCTGTTTATTTCTTAACTTCCTTAAGTTCTCACTTCATCTCAGTCACCTATGGCATCTACCCACCATATATTCCATCTATACTGTCTACTCTGTATACTATCTCACTCCTTAATCTTCCCCTCCTATTTCCTCCTAGTCTCTGCACCCGCTTCCTCCATCTCACCAAACACAGATTTATGTCAGGCTCAGTCTACAGCCAGAACTCTTATGTCCAATAAGCTTTATAACTATATCATCATTGTGACTGTTACTATTATACTAATGTTGCAATATGTGCCATCACAGATGTAACCAATGCTCCTATGTATATATGAATGTGTACTCCATGTATAGCCACTGTCCTCCATGTAACTATGTTACTCATATTTAATGTTTGTGGCTTTTGCTGGAATTGTTTTACTTGCATATATACCAATTTTATTAACTTTTTATTATTAATTCTGTACTTAATGTATTCTTTGTGTGGAGCTTTTCTCCCCAGGCCTTTGCTGAAAAAGGAACTGTGTCCAGTCAGATTTTCCCAGTAAACAAATGTAAATAAATAAAATAAATAAACTATAGGTCAGGGTTACTGTTGAGATTTTAGGAAAGCAGTTTATATGTTGTGTTGTGCATATAGAGCCTGGAACATACATTCATTTAGTTTTTCTGCCATGGAAAACACACATGCACACACACACACACACACACAAAACCATATATATATATATATATATATATATATATATATATATATATACATAGTTGTGTTACCTTGGAAAACATTCCCATTTCATTGTGCTACCATGGAAAACAATTTTGTTGTGCTGCCATGCTGCTATGGAAAACTCACAAATTTAGTTTCTGTACATAAAACAAACATGCATGCATTTAGCTTTTGTAGCTGATTTGTACAGCTGCAATGAGTTTCAAGTGCAGACAATATGTTTTTGTTTAGCAATGCAGTACAAACCTTGAAGCTAGTATTATACTAACAGCTGAACAGGAAAGATAACACTGACCCTTGTCTGGGGATTAAATCCAGGGCCCTCCACATTTCATGTGGATCTCACTACCACTGGACTAACAAGGAGTCTCTGGACAGTTAGGCATCAAGTCAGTTTGCATTGTATCCTCCGATGACACCACCATGTAATATTTTCATTGTGTTACAAAATATTTCTTTTGGTTAATATTCCTTAATCCCCATTTTGTCTTACTCAGGCCCACGCATGGCAGGTGACTCCATGATGGATCCATTTGTGATGATGGAGTCATTTGTGATGCTGCCTCACAGCACTTGATCTTAATTAACTAGTTTGCTGAGTTTTCTTCTGTGTAGAGTTTGCATGTCGTCCCTCTGTCTGTCCGGACTCTGCTGGAGAGTCTAGTGCCCTCTGACATCCTCAATATATTTTATTGATGAATTTTTAGTTTTCTGTCATCCCTATGACTCTTATTTAAAGGCATGTAGATGTGTGTGTGTGTGTGTGTGTGTGTGTGTGTGTGTGTATGTTGTGGTAGCAACACTAATTGCTGCAACATAGCATCCACCATGGTCACAGTCATTACTCGAAGTGACGGTCCATATAAAAAAGCTGCAACATGTTTTAAATGTTAAAAAATACAGTTTTGTCTTATTTTCTTTATATTTGACTATTTTCTGATTAGACATGATACATAGCACATTGTTTAGTACACACAGCTTTACCGTTCCAAATTTCAAAAATGTATTTATGTATTTATTTATTTATTTATATTTGTTGACCGGAAGTGTCCGACTGGACATAGGTCCATTTTCAGCAGAGGCCCAGGGAGAAAAGCTCCACTGTTAAAATAGACAGACAGTAGTTACATTGGATTACATAGCAATTACTTACAACATATTTACAGATGAAGAACATAGTACCATCAGTAGACAACTAGAATCTTTATCTGTGAAGTACATAACAGACATTAACAAATGTTACAATAAGAAGTTCCTGCTGTATAGTAAGTACTAGGCTTATGAGCATCTGTAATAGTTTAAATAAAATAGTTAAAATAGTTTATTTTATTCATCTTTTTACATATCAACACCCTGACTTGGTCCCTTGTTCTTTTGCATGATTATAATATAATGATTTTCATAAAAGCTGGTTTCAAGGTGTGCTATATAACATTTTCAACAACATATAATTTACCATGGCTTGTCTATGCTGTGATGCTGAGCTCTTTCAGTTTTCTAATTGATTTTGCTATGTAGCTCTTGTTAGAGACATGTACGCGCACATATTCTATAGACACTTTGTCATTTATTATGCAGTCCTTTGAAATATGCGACATACCAGTCATGTTATTCATTTCAGTTTGTCGAGTGGCTGCCTTATTGCAATTTTTTTTTCCATTTCACTATGTAAATACTTTTCATTTCTAGTTTTAGGGCAGCATATAAAAATGCCATGGGTCAGGAAGGAAGACACATTTTCCATTAATAAAAGTTATTCTTGGCCTACTCTGAATTTTCTTCTTTAATATTTCATTCTTAATAAATGTCTGTTCTATAAATCACAACCTTTACCCGTTTAGCTTGTATTGAATGCTTAATGACAAATGTGACTTTTTTTTATTTTCTATTTCTACTACATCATTTCTAGTCCAATTACTTCATTTTCTTTCTTTCACAGCCAAATTTGTTTTGTTTTCATCCAATAATTTCCATTTTTCCTGTTGTACTATTATTGCATTTTCAGAATTGTTTCCATATGTCCTCTTTATGACAACTTCTCTCTCAAAGTTTTTCTCTTTTTTTTCACCTTGTTTTATGCATTTCTAAACATTTATATGGTCACTACTTAAACTAAGAAATTCTTCTTTTATAAGTAGGTTCATCAGTTTCGAAAACCGATGGCTGGTTGTCTACAGAATATTTAGTACTGATGCTGTTTCTTTCATTTCCTTTCATCCCTTTTTGACATTAACCAGACTGTCTAGTCCACTTGTGTTTTGAAAGAAGTAGTGTACAATATTTGTCATATAATGCATTTTATATAGGTATGATAACAAAGAAAGTTGTCTAAAAGCATTCTGGAACATTCATGCTACAAATGCAAAAAATGTCAGTGTTGCTCTTTTCAATCATACTGCTGTGTCTATAGGATGGAAGAAATTATGTTTTTATTTCTGCCAGATCAAGAGAACATAGATTTTCAGGAAGGTGACTTTAAAAATAGACAGGAAATGATGAAAATAGATTGGCAGCTCATGGTATATGCAGTCAAGCTGCCAGGCTGAAACAGAACAAATTAAAAAAAAAATGTTCTTAAGGCATGTCATTAAAAAGAAATACATATACTGAACTTGTAATAAATTAATTGTGGATTTTAAATGCATAGTTATTATGTCTGTTATTGATGAGTTTAGTCATGGAAGCCACAGTGGTGCAGCGGTAGTGTTGTTGCCTCACAGCAAGAGGTTCTCCGGTTCGATTCTTGGCTGGAGCGCCTTCTGTGTGGAGTCTGCATGTCCTCCCTGCAGTTGAGAGGTGTTTGAAAGACATCTGTAGAATGGGTGTGCCTTTGTTGAAGGTTGGGCATTGAGCTGGCACCTTGGCACTATAAAAATCTCCTACCAATCATTAGTGGACTGGAGTTCTGCTGTGGTGAACCCTAACTGGAAAAAGCCGAAAGAAGAACAACATTGATGGGTTTAGTCATGAGATTAATCATTTGGCAGGTTTTGACTATTTTAGATTTTTTTTTCAGTCATTGTTTCATTCTAATGAAATCCTTTGTTGATTGTAGGACAAAAGTGCTTAATATTTAAAATGGTTTTCTGTTCAGCTCACTATATATATATATATATATATATATATATATATATATATATATATATTTTTTTTTTTTGCTTTAACTTATAATATTTATACTTTGTATTAAAATATACCATTTTTAGTAGTACTGCAACCATATAATAATAGTAATAGCATAAAGTATAAGATAGCAATAGCAACATAATATAGCATGACACTAATGGCTTTACACTATGTCTTATCATATATAGTGTAATAATATTATAGCATTAATAATACAATATTAATGTTATATAATTTGCAGGTTGATGGACTGGACTAAGCTGTTCCTTTTTCAGCCTTATCCTGATGATAAAATGTCAAAGCAGGACACCTTGTATTACAAACATACCAGATCAGATAAGCTCATGATATCATATAAGATCTGCTTGTAGTCCAGCATCTAAACCAAACTAGGAATCAGAATAGAGATAGTAATACACTGGGACACAGCAAGTATAATTTTATTATCACATTAGCAGATACACAGTTGGTTTCATGAAATAAAATAAACCTTCATTATAGTGTAATATGCTTCTGGTGCAATACTTCTCTTTGGGGTGTCTCCAGCACATTATGTGTGAGGCAGGGGAAGAATACAGAGCTCTGTGATTACTTTTTCCATTAGTTCACTTGCAGAAAAAGATGATGCTTCATAAGTAATGAATTGGACAACAAAACAGTAATCTGCACCACAGTGGAAGAAAAGGGAAAACACCTTTGAATTAAAACTTATTTTCAGACATCCCAAAATGACTCCTAGGATAGCCTTGTCACAAGCAAAGATATGACATCTAGTAGTATATCCTCCAGAGGTAGTTACTGCAGGGGCAGTACTAGGTCACCAGTGTCTGCAGTGAGAATACTAGCTACCATATAGCAAGTCCTGAGTAGCCTTTTAGTTTTACCAGCAGTCATTATCATGTGCTCCTTAAATAACAACATTGAGCCAAGGAAAACCCCAGATATTTCTGTGTGTTCAAAGTTTTAATTATCCTCTCATCGGGTGACTGTATAATCTAGTCAGTAGGGCTTTCTGCAAGTGTTTTTTAAGAAATATGACAAACGGTGTGGATCTCAGAACAGACCCATGGGGTACATTTAACTCTACTACTTGGGCTGCAATGGTTAATATGTCAGTGTATGCGCCCTGAATGAAGATCTCTTGCTAAAGTAGCTTGTAGTGGTCCTGGTGAAATCACGATTGGCTAATTGATGGAGGAGATCTGGGTAGGACACCTTCTTAAGCCCTTCTCAAAAAAACATAAAGAAGACATGGATGAAGAATTTTTCCATACCTATAAAGATGTTATTTGTAACATTCTTACATGTAAAGATGTATTTATTATTTGTAAGAAGTAAGTTTTTAGCCATGTGACTTTTCTAATAACATATTGTTTTGACCAGTCAGTGGTGATACATTTCATTTTTCATTTGCGATTCCGTAGCCTAATCATGCATGTTTGTCAGAAGATGTAAAAATTCTTATGAGATGACAAAAGATGGTTATGTTCCCTGGTTTGCTCTGTTATAAAGAAATATCTATAGAAGATTTCTGTCAGGGACTTGTTCTAAAAATGTAAAATCTTTACAATATGAGCTTTTAATGAAGGAGGTATATGTTCAATGGATCAGGGGTGAAGACTATCAGGCCCAGGTCTTTTAACATTACTGGGCAAAACTGAATATAGGAATTGATGTAGGTTTAGAATTTCTAAGGTAGCATTGTCGCCTCACAGTAAGACGCTGTCCGGTTCGATTCTCAGCTAGAGCATCTTCTGCGTGGAGACATGCATGAATGGGCATATCTTCGTTGAAGGTTGTGCATCAGGCCTGGCAAGCCGGTACGTAAAAATCAACTGCCAATCATTAGCGGACCAGAGTTCCGCTGTGGCGACCCCTCACCATGAAAAGCCGAAAGAACAGCAAATGGTACACAGCAGCCTGAGTTTAGTTTTCCTATAGTGAAAGTACTGCCCTTTTTGTCCCAATCCTGGTATCAGTTATTATCTGACCATTTAAATTAAACATGAATTCAGTTTTGGGTTGGCTTCTGTGTGACAGGCTGTTGACTTTTGACAAAATAATTCACAGTTCATGTTTTTAATGAAATATTTGTTTTGCTTTGGTTGTCAGTCATTAAGCAATGGATAGTACATTGACTTTGTTTGATTGCCTGTATCCCCCCAAACTTGTTTCTTTATGGAAAAGGCCCTTTCCATTTGTTATTAAGTTGAAAGGCTGATCCACTTCATTGTCCCTTTGTGTTTTATAGGGTGGCAAGCAATTTGCAGTGGACAAAGGATTTTGAGAAAGCCTTCTAATGCAGTCTTACAGTCTGGTTGTAAATTAATGCTACTGCACTACATAGGATTTAGTGTAGACACAGGAGCATTTCAACATCTGCATCTAAATGCAGCAATAGGTCAGATAAAGAACTATTATTTTTTTTCTGGCAAAGAATTATTATGATATCATTGTACAGTGGTTACTGAATATTGTTAGTTGAACTTTGGATGAACATATTTGTTTTCAACCATCCACAAATTCAGATGACCATAGACTTGGAGTATCTTAAAAGTCTGAGAAACAGATGCCAATTAGAAGAGGGGACATGACTGAGCCATGTGGTGCTCCTTTGATAACTTTTTTTGCATTCAGAAATAAAACCTGCAACTCCAACTCCATGTGTTCTATCAATTATTTAACTATCCCGCACATATGTGGATTTATATTCAGATTTATAAGTGTAATCCAAGAAACATCCACTGGACCAATTACTGAGGTGAGCAATGAGTTTTGTTTAGCACTTTCATCCACAATATAATATAGAATTTTCAGAATAAACTATATATTACTACTCACAGGTCTTTTTAAAGCTGGGCATAAAACATGATTTAATCCCGTGAGACCACACACTAAAACAAAATGTATAAAAATATGTTATTTAAGCAAACAATTAATAATAATTTACTTAAAACTATTTTAAAAATATTTAATGGAACCACCCACTGTTCAGTCTCCTTACCAATAAAACCATTTAATAGTGATGGTTTTGTTTAATCTAAGAAACATGTCATCACATTATATATTTATTTGATTTACTTATTGCATTTGTTCATTGGGATAATCCAAATGGGGAGAAAGCTATCCCTTTTCAGTAGAGGCCCAGGGAGAAAAGCTCCATACAAAATTCCAAGATTACATATAGAAAATAGTAAATAGTAGTATAGAAATAATCAACAAATATATAAAATGTAAACATATTGCCATTAATTAATAGCAGCGGCATGTAACAATTAAGGGCAACATTATGTAATGACCTGTAAAACTTTCTGGAGAGAAGCTCTGGAAAAACATTAGATAAAGAACAAATTAAACAGAGGTATATAAGTAATCAAAAGAGGTACAGACATAATAAACAAATATACAACATTTAAAGGGGGGGTATCATCAGTGAACAGCAGCAGCATCTCAACAGCTAAGAAACATATTTGGAAAAAAGCTTGCTAGGAGGTATAAAACGAGGAAATGGAGGATTGGTATTAGGAGGTGAGACAGAGAATGGAGAAATTAGGACAGGCAGGAAAAGCTAGGGCATCAGCAACAATTTTTAGGGAGAAGGAAGAAGAGGGAGATGGAGAGGAAGAGAACAAGGAGGAGCTATTGGACTGACAACTTGTAGTGTTTGGAAAGAATAGGAGATGGAAGGGACTGGACATTTGTCATCCAGGAGTTGTGCATATACAGATCCCTATATCTTTTAGGTATTCTCTAGTCTGTGCCTTAAAAGAGTTTGCGTGTACTGTGTTTCTTACAGTGAGAGAAATGGAGTTCCTAATTTTGACCAAGAAAGAGGAGTACAGTCACCAGATGAGTTGTTAGTGTTTGAAAAGTTAATATCATTTTCTCAGTGGATCTCAGCTGGCTACATGTATTATGAAGTTGGAGAATATTTTTTTCAAACTAAGACATTTATCTGAATAATAGAGGAGTTTATGGCAAGTGACTAGTTGGAAAAGTGTAAGGTAATGCCTTACCTCTAACCACTGAAGTTTTAGTAGAATATGATTTCCTTTTAACAGTTTTCAGTTGTCATAAATTACATTGCTGACATTATTAATGTCTAAAGACACAACTAAACAAAAATGATTGATTTCTAATAAAATTATTACGTTTTTAAGTCATATCTCAGACTAACATAGGCTGACATTTCATTTCCTTATTTCTTTTAACATCATTAGCAACAGAGGGCAGAAAATTTAAATCATATCCTCTATCATATAACAATTTAATTATAATTTCACTCATGTTTAAATATTTCATTATTATTTCTTAATCTTCAAGCCCAAATCATCTGAACTCTGGGGATATTTCTGTTCATGAAAAGGGAGTACTTATTACTGACATGTAGGTAATTATTCACAAAAGTACTTTTCCTATACAATTTATTTCAAAACATTTCATAACTATACCCATATTAATTGCTATGTCTGAATAATTTACATTCATCCATTTGCATCCTAAAGAAAATTGTAAAAATGAAAATTATTCAAATATGTGACACAATCTTTAACTTCAGCTGTTAAACCATTCCATATGAAAATGCACAGGGACCTATAAGGCAGACAATGCACACAGCACACACACATATACATTACACAATGCACACATCACATAACCTTATACAATATACAATGCAAACAGCAATTTGCAGGATCAAGAATTCATGTACTTGTATATCTTTGGAGATCTCAGTGAAAACCCACATGGACAAAAATTAATAAAGAAAATACCATTCCAATTGTGAACTAAAACTGAAAACCAAGTACTTTGAGGCAGCAATGATAACTACTGGTTTATTGTGCAGCCCAGTAATTGCTGTCCAAAAATCAAAGACACAGTCTCATTGTTGGTAGAGGGGTCCTCGTTCTGGAAATATACAATGCTCTCCAATCCTATCCAGCGCAGACCTAAGAGAATGAGACTCAAACTACCAACTTTGTGAAGATTTTGTGGTGGCCATCTTAAATTGATTATAGCATTTAACACCCTGCGTGTCATTAATGAATAGCTTGGGATATTATCATTGTGTCAGCCATGGCCCCATCCCTAAAACACAACTCCTTGATTCGTAGGACCTTTCAATATGCAATTGGAGCCCAATAACAGGGGAACAATAATTAATATTCTAATTAATCTTGCACTCTTATTAACTCACAACCACTCCCATCAAGCCTAAGCCATTAGCTTCTGAGCATTCCTACAGACACTGACTTATAAATTATACAGATAAACGTTTCTTATTTTTAGTTTATTTTTATTTCAGTTCGATAACCAAGTAAGTGGACTAGTTAATAGCATAACTCTCAACCTCTTAGTGCAAGAAGTGTGGACAAAGCCTGACAAAATGGGGGGACTAAGGCCCAAAAATAGGGACATATTTTAAATATTGTTCTTATAAAGTTAGAAAGTTGCTAGAGTAACAGGGTATGTTTTAACATACATTTTCTAAGGATTTGAAGTCCGAAAATCAAATGTATGTTATTATTTAGTGATTTCAGTCCTCAGATCATCCCAGTGATTTGCCAGAAAACCACAAATTGTATGAGGAACAGACGAAGAAGATGAGTCAAAAATCTGGACAGTTGAGCGGTATGGTTACTAGACTTTTTGGAGCCACAGTCTGAACACTATGGTTCTAGGCACAAACAGAAAATTAATCACAGTTGAAAGAAAACATAGAGATGTTCTTTGTGTTTCACTGCTGCTGTCATCACATTTGGGTTATCTGCCTGCAGGTAGCCATCAGCCGGCCTGAATACCAGAGTCTTGGGATTTCTGCGTGAGATGCTGTCACTTCTTCCATGACGTCAGGTCGCCAGGGGTATAAAACATACAGCTGATGCCATTACCTCAGTCTTTCTTGCCGTGCAGTGCCCGAAGCCGAAGCAGTTCGCAAGTGCAGGTCGGCCACCTCCTGAAATTTTCATTTTTCGAGTTTCAGACCTGAAGTATTCTAAAAGATAAGTACCCTGTTGGGGATACTTTTTTTCTTGTTCTAATCGATGTCAGAAAAAATTAAGAATTGCCTTGCCTGTGGAAAGCAAATACCTCACAGAGATTTTCATTCTTACTTTGTCACCTGTTTAGGCTCAAACCACGATGTCCCTCACTGTCAGTTTTGTGTCTTGTTCAATGCCCGAACTATTCATTGTCGGGCTATTTTTGTAGCTAAATTCTTTTGCTCTCAATCTCCATACTCTGAAATGGCTTCAATAAGCCATCCGACTACCAATCTTCCGAAAAAATGTAAGGATAAAGGCAGAGACAGACCGCATAGGTCCAAACTGCTGATGATGCTCTCGTTAAGCTAGTCACCAGTGAGGTGCTTTTGCAGCCCTTGATACCCGCTTCTACAGATTCGCAGGCCTTTACTGAGACCCATTCGGAGTTTGGTATGCCACGAGATACTTATTCGACTATGGAACCTGCAGATTTCTTTACCTTGGATGGGTCCGGAGCCGCTGTGCAGGCACCGGCTTCTGAGGGTGTATTCAGGCCTTCTGACTTTCATATTAAACCGATGACTTCATTTCAAACCGAAAATACTGAATTTCTCAGGCCTAAAGTTCACACTACGCCTAGGAAACATGCAATCAAAGTGCATTCTCAGGCCCACATGCCTCAAAAACAAATGCTTAGAATGGCTGAAGACCTCATTACTTTAATTAGGGGAAGTCAGCCTTCCCCCTCAAAAAGACCAAGAACTGATTTTCCTTCTGATTCTTCAGATCGGGAGTCTGATAACTCTGACCCTTGTGATTACCAGGACATACCCTTATCTACCTATGAGGATTCTGATGCAGAGGATTCCATTCCCTCTGCTTCCCCTCCAGAAGATTTTTCTTTTGTTGAAATCCTGCATACCCTTAGAGAGCCAGGACTACTCTCAGTCCAAAAAGAGACTCAGGGAATTTTTAAACTTGCCTCAGCACAGGCCTCTAGCTACCCCTCCTGTTCTGGAAATTGTAGATGATGTCTTTTTGGAATCCAGCCTTACCCCTGATACTTTGCCTCCAGCTCCCAGGAAACCTCATAGGCACTGTAGAGTGCCTGACTCCCACAAATTCCTCTTTAAGAATCCTACTGCGGATCCAGTGACCATTTCACAGGTATCTAAAGGCATTAAGGTTACAACTGTCAAAAATCCTACCTCTTCGGATAGGGATTCTAGGGCTTTAAACAGATGGGATAAGAAGGTATACACCTTTGCTACTCTTGCCATTAGGGCTTTAAATTGCCCGTTTCATATGTTAAAGTATCAGCAGCATATTATGAAGCTAATTAAACTGAAAATTATGTTGATTCCTGATTGTGCAGAACACAAAGATTTACAAGAGTTGATGCATTCTGCTAAACAAGTTGGTAAACATACTTTACAGATTTGATGCCTTAGAAACATCTTGCAGGGCTGCTGTCACTGGGTCTGTTCTTAGAAGGCATGCTTGGCTTAAGGAAGAAAACTTGCCAGATCATGTCAAAGCAAAATTACTGGATGCACCATTAAACCAAGAGTGTCTATTTGGCAATAAAGCAGAAGAAGTCCTCAAAAGGATGGAGGAGAAAGCTAAATCAGTGCAAACTGTTAAAGATTTCTTACAAGTATAGCCACCTAGATTCAGTAGGCATTGGCCTTCTAAAAACTGGTCCTTTCCAGTTCCTTCCAGACCTCCTCAGTCCAAACCCAGGGGGGTAGCAGACCACCAAGACTTCAGTCTCAGTTTATGCACAGATCTAAGCAATGGAGTGCTCCCACATCCAAAAC
Organism: Protopterus annectens; assembly: GCF_019279795.1. Classification (NCBI taxonomy): domain Eukaryota; kingdom Metazoa; phylum Chordata; order Ceratodontiformes; family Protopteridae; genus Protopterus; species Protopterus annectens. Next base: position 372,256,049 of record NC_056739.1, on the reverse strand, counting down.
AGGGAGTAGTAAGCCACCATCCTATGGTAAAATTGCACAATGACTTATCCTTAACTCTTCCAAGCCTTGCCCAAGTACTTGCACCTTTAGGAGGGAAACTTGCCCTGCATGCCAAAAACTGGGAGTACATTACCCAGGACAGATGGGTCTTAAACATTGTTTCCAAGGGATACAGATTCCACTCCCTCCCAACCCTAAGCGGATGGCCAGACCTCCCTCCAAACCAGTGGGCAGAGGCCCAAAAGCAAGTACTTTCTCTTCTAAGTATCAAGGCTATTCAACCTGCCCCAGCAGAACAAAGGGGACAAGGCTTTTATTTCAGATTATTTCTGGCACCCAGAAAAGAAAACTCTTGGTGTCCTATCCTGGATCTGTCTATTCTCAACACCTTTCTGGTTGTTCCAAAATTCAAAATGCTAACTCTCCACCAGCTGCTTCCTATGCTAGCCAAGGATTCCTGGCTAGCAACCCTAGACTTAAAAGAAGCTTATCTGTACATTCCCAGGGAATCTTGCAGGAAATACCTACGCTTCAGAGCAGGCTCTATGCAGTTCTCTGCACTTTCCTTTGGCTTACCTACTGCACTCAGGGTGTTCACAAAGTGCCTAGCTCCAGCCATTGCATATTACCGGCAGAGAAGAATTCAAATTTACCCATATTTGGATGATTGCCTGATTCAGGCGGACAGTCAGGAACTGCTACTACAGCACCTGGCATTTGTAAAAAGACTTCTAACTTCACTGGGGTACACTATCAATGAAAAGAAATCACAGCTGGTATCCAGCCAACAGATTGTAATCCTGGGAGCAAGCTGGAAAACAACTACCCAGATGACATTCCTCACTCCAGAGAAACAAATTTATTTTACAAACTACTTCAATCTACTGGCCACCAAAACCCAGCAATCTGCAAGAAAAATAGTGCAAGCCCTAGGGTTCATGGCCTCTTGCATTCTACTAATTCCATATGCAAGACTGCATATGAGGAAACTTCAATGGTACCTAAAAATTCTCAGTACTTGGAAACAATGATTCCTATCATTCCTTGCCTAAGGACAGAGTTCCTTTGGTGGGCAGAGGCAACCACAACAAGGGACTCTGTTTCACTCTACCCCCTGCCGCCCAAACTTTAACAACAGATGCATCAGACTATGTATGTGGGGGCTAACATGGCAGGGCAGTGCATTCAGGGCAAATGGAGCCCAAAGCAAAGGCACCTGCATATCAATCAAAAAGAAATGTTAGCTGTATAGAATGCTCTGACAGCCTTCAAAGACCTTATTCTTCCAGGACAACTATTGGTAAAGACAGACAACACCACAGTTATGTGGTACATAAACAAGCAGGGGGGAAGCCATTCCTACCCACTCTGCAGATTAGCCATGGCTCTGTGAAACAAGCCATGAGCAGCCAAGTGCACCTGCAAGCTCAATTCCTGCCAGGCAAACTAAATTCACTTGCAGACGACTTAAGCTGAAATATAATGGACCCATACGAGTGGAAACTGAAACCCAAAATATTCAAGCTTTTGAGGAACAGGTGAGGGGCACCAGAGGTGGACCTTTTTGCTTCCCCTCAGAACTATCAATTGAGAAAATATTGCACCAGAACTCCCCACAGCCAAGCTTGGAAAGTGGGTGCCCTGTCCTTTACCTGGGAAAGCCTCTCAAGCTATGCCTTTCCCCCCCGTCCCTCCTCTCGAAGGTTCTACTATAGATCAAACTGGACAAGCCAAGGACAATCCTGATTGCACCAGACTGGCCACGCCAGCACTGGTACCCTCTTTTACGAAGTCTGACAGTATTGCCACCATGGCATCTGCCTCAGACTCCTTCCCTGCTGTTCCAGCAGGTGGGCCAGGTTCTGCACCCTCAGCTACAGACCCCCGAACCTTGCAGCCTGGCTCATCCTCTGAACTCATCAGCAACAACTCTTAGTAAGCAGGTGCTGGATGTCATTCTTGAGGCAAGGTGACCTAGTACTAGAAAATCCGATTCCGAAAAGTGGAAAAGATACTGTTCCTGGATCCAGTCCCAGGGAAGGGACACGACTGTGCCCAGCTTACCTCATGTATTAGATTACTTAACAGAAATGCTCCACAAGGGCCTATCCTTCTCTTCAATTAAGATTCATACCTCTGCCATCTCAGCTCATTATAATACTGAGCCACCCCTCTTCTCTCATCCTCTGGTAAAACAGTTCCTGAGAGGAGCCAAAAATTTAAGACCACCCAGGAGAGCTCCCACTCCAGCCTGGGACCTTAACTTTGTATCAGAAAAGCTCACGGTTTTGCCTTTTGAACCTGCTGCTACAGCAGAGTTAAAATTCCTTTCATGGAAAACAGCTTTACTTCTAGCCATCACTTCAGTAAGAAGAGTGTCTGAATTGCAGGCCCTTATGGCAGTGGAACTCTTCATTATCTTCCATGCGGACAGGGTTTCCCTCAGGACTAACCCATCTTTTATACCCAAGGTAGTGTCTAGTGTGGCTTTAAACCAGTCCATTCATTTGCCAACTTTTTTCCCTAATCCTCAGAATAAAGGGGAAAGGATCCTGCACTCCCTGGATGTGCACAGGCAGCTTAGGTTCTATCTGGACAGGACTAAGCCTCTCAGAAAATCTGACCAGCTCCTAGTCAGCTTTGCTGCAGGGGCAGAGGGTAAGGTCATTTCAAAGCAAACCATTTCTAAATGGATAGCACACTGCATCCATTTCTGCTACAAACAGCATGGGAAACCTACCCCACAGGGGATCAGAACACATTCCACTAAGGCTACATCTACCTCTACAGCATTCCTCAGGGGAGTCCCTACCAGAGACATCCTGGAAGCTGCAACCTGGAGCTCTGTACGCACCTTCATCAAGCATTACCACTTACCTATCTTTTCTAAATACAGAGCTGGATTGGCCACAGCAGTCTTACAGGGCCTGATTGCCAGCCCTAATGCTTCTTAACTACCTCCACCCTTCCTTAGCTTTGGGAATCAACCTAAATGTGATGACTGCAACAGTGAAACATGAAGAACATAGTACAGCTGTGTACACTTACCATAAATGTAGATGTTTGAGTGTATTCACTGTTGCAGTCCTAGTTACCCTCCCTCCAGCCCCCCTGACTTCTCTTTTCTTCTACCTATCCTTTTTGTTTGGTATATCTTATATCATGTGTATTTACTTTTTGCTGGGGGTGTTCCATACCATGTAATTGCTTCCTATTCTGGGGGCACCTGACATCTGGGGTAAGAAAAACTGATGTAATGGCATCGGCTGCATGTTGTATACCCCTGACAACCTGACGTCATGGAAGAAGCGACAGCATCCAATGCAGAAATCCCAAAACTCTGGTATTCAGGCTGACTGAGGGCTACCTACAGGCAGATAACCCAAATGTGATGACTGCAACAGTGAATACACTTAAGCATCTACATTTATGGTAAGTGTACACAACTGTACTTTGTAGACAGTACAGAAACAAAGTAGAGACAATGCATTTTATGTTATTTACAAAATGTACAATTGAGGTAGGCACTCAGCCAGTGGTCAGTTGTTAAAAGTATATCCTTACAAGGAAGATATGACTACAGTGTGAACTGCAAGTCTTAGCCATTGTCATGGAAGGAAGAGCATTTGATGTCCATTAACAGTTGTTCTTTTAGCTTGTTTCTAAATAATTGAAGGGTCTCTCACTACTTATTCCAAACAGCTGGACCTAGCCTAGAAATTGCTGTTTCTTTTGTGGAGGTTTTAAAACAGGTCTAATGAGGGCAATGCTATCTTCTTGGGTGTCTGTAATTGTGTAGCCTGGCTCCTTGATTTGTACCTTTTATTTTTTGGGGGAATGGTGTCCCATTTTTACCATCTTATAGATTTGATACCTAAATAAAAATGTCTCCCTGTCATTTTCTCATAGCCGGCTATACCTTAGTAGACGTTACCAGTGATTAGTTTCGGGGCAGTACAGGAAGAAGTGGATGTTGCTATTTTTTCCAGCACTGATTAACAATTAATACAGCATGCATTAGACTATGTTAACAATTTGTGACTGACAACAGTTTCACACTAAACATTAAAAAAGTAGTATAGTTACATTTTTTTTTTGCTTAAAATATTTTATCAATTTTTAAATGATTACAGAATATATCAAGGTTTGAAATGTAATATAATAAATAATTTAGATAAATCATATTAGAAAAAAATTAAAATATAACTATTTACAATATATACAGCAAGCCAGAGATCAAAATAATAAAAAATGAATCAAGACAAAAGTTTAAAAACCTAAAAGCAACCTATAATGATTAAATAAATGAAGAAAATGAATCAGTAAGGGCCAAAACCTTCAACCAAGGATTGTTGTTCAATTTGTTGGAATAAGTTATACTCCACTGCAGTTTTTTTTGGTTGTTGTGTCTTTTAGAAGAATGAAAAAAATCTTCAAATTTCAATTCAGTAGAAGCCTTCCAGTTTCTTCTGATAATTTTTCTAGCCATGGCAAGTGTTGTCCAGGTTAGGTATACTTAATTTTTGTCACACTAAACATTAAAAAAATGGAGAATAGTTAATTTTTCCTAAACAAAACTTCCACATTATAACATATAGGTGACATACACCTCTAATCAGGTACTGTAGTAAGTGATCAAGGCACATTGATTAATAATTTATTTTCTTCAGATATTCACTTCTCTGTAATAGTTTGATAGTTCATGTGAGTGGATCAACTCATTTCCAAACATATCTCCTCTGCATCCAAATACATTTTTTCCCATTTAATAATCTCTTAGTTCCATTATTATATATAATGCCACTTTTGTTATGCACTTTTACCTACATTCTACCTGCTGCCCATCAAGATCTTGGCTGATGATAATTCCTTCACTTAACCAATGGTTGAGAGTCTATCACAGAAACTACCATGCAGACTGCCATCTTTTTTCCATTAGTGTTATCAGTCATCTCCATTCATGGTGATAACATCCAAAGGGTGGTACACAATGGGCTTGCAAGATGACTTTGACATCTCCATATGCAGTGTAATGAAAGACCTGTCATTGTAGACAGTACTTCTGTACTTTCTACAGGACTTTAACATTCTGTAGCAACAGAGCTACTCCTTTCAGAGTGAATTTGTTAACACAAGTTAATCAATTTGAGAGACATTAGTAATACCTAACTTAAAAAAAAAAAAAAATATATATATATATATATATATATATATATATATAGTGTCTTCAAGGCCCTCATTTATCTGGACAGAATAGTGTCCTTCTCCATGTGCAAAGTCACTTATTAAGTTAATCAATTTGAGAGACATTAGTAATTCCTAACTTAAAAAAAAAAAATATATATATATATATATATATATATATATATATATATATATATGTATATATATATATATAGTGTCTTCAAGGCCCTCATTTATCTGGACAGAATAGTGTCCTTCTCCATGTGCAAAGTCCCTTATTGAGTCCTCTGGGGTGATCTGTGCCTAGTATTTCAAGACATTAAACACGTATCCCTTCTTGACCTCCAGTTCCTTCACAGAACAAATGGTTCCTCAAATAACCAATTAAAGGAACTAAACCTCTATTAGCATAAAAAATAAGACACATTGCTGTGATTGAATTGAATATTATCATACTCCCTTGAGTAAACTTCCAGAACATGTCAAGCTGAGAAATCGGTATACCATTGCCTCAACAACAGGAATGGCAACCAGTCAAGGCTGGGGTAGCTTTTGAATGTAAAATATTCCCTGGATTTGTAATGGTCTATAGACTGACCGCGCATTACTTACCTAATGGTCTATAGACTGACCGCGCATTACTTACCTAATGGTCTATAGACTGACTGCGCATTACTTACCTAATGGTCTATAGACTGACTGCGCATTACTTACCTAATGGTCTATAGACTGACCGCACATTACTTACCTAATGGTCTATAGACTGACTGCGCATTACTTACCTAATGGTCTATAGACTGACTGCGCATTACTTACCTAATGGTCTATAGACTGACTGCGCATTACTTACCTAATGGTCTATAGACTGACTGCGCATTACTTACCTAATGGTCTATAGACTGACCGCGCATTACTTACCTAATGGTCTATAGACTGACCGCACATTACTTACCTAATGGTCTATAGACTGACTGCGCATTACTTACCTAATGGTCTATAGACTGACTGCGCATTACTTACCTAATGGTCTATAGACTGACTGCGCATTACTTACCTAATGGTCTATAGACTGACTGCGCATTACTTACCTAATGGTCTATAGACTGACTGCGCATTACTTACCTAATGGTCTATAGACTGACTGCGCATTACTTACCTAATGGTCTATAGACTGACTGCGCATTACTTACCTAATGGTCTATAGACTGACTGCGCATTACTTACCTAATGGTCTATAGACTGACTGCGCATTACTTACCTAATGGTCTATAGACTGACTGCGCATTACTTACCTAATGGTCTATAGACTGACTGCGCATTACTTACCTAATGGAAAGGTGCATAATATAAAATGTCAGTTTACTGGATTGGCCATTTTGTGGTATTGTAATAAAAAACAACTGTGTATTTACAGGTCAGTCATGATGCCAACTGTGAACTTGTTTGACACTTGTACTTTGTAAACAAAGGCATTGAAATTCAAATGATTTTCTTCACAACAGGCATTTTTCTATGAGAATTGCACAATTTACAGAATTAAATGAACATATGCTGTATACAAATAGCAATGTAACCCCACAAAGGCAGATCATTTATTTAATCATTTATTTATTTAACATTTGTTTACCGGGAAATTCCGACTTGGAAAAAGTCAATTTTCAGTGGAGGCCTGAGAAGAAACACTGCAGACACGTCTTTGTTAATGCTAGGCATTGTGTCTTTGTAAAACTCCTGGACACAATGCAGAGTTGTGTTTCTCAGGACAGTGAAAAATATTCCAAAGTAGTATATGAAAAACTGTGTTAGACTGTCCCGGACTTGTTTGAGTCTTGCAAGTGCCATAAGCTAGGATTTGAAAGTATACAGCATATCACAGCAGGAAAAATGTACAGTCAGCTTCAACTACACTTCTATGAAATGACACCGCATACTTCTCAAATACATAAACAGATTTTCCTTGTGATTGCAAGTACTTGTATCAGAAATGAGTGAAATACAATCCACAGAACTATTAGCATAAAGGGTTTTTTGCAGCAGAGCAAACCCCCAACTCCCGCCATGCTTTATGAGGTCTTGTAGTTGAACAGCAGGGCAATGATTGAAGCAATGATTAGTGCCTCTACCTGTCATCTCCAGGGTTCAACTCTGTCACCTACCGTTTGAGTGGAAATTGTATGTTGTATGTATATCTATGCAGTTTTTCTTTTTACTTTAACTTTCTTACAATTTATCTGAAAACAAACTGCAGTGCATGACTGACTTCTGAAGATAAATAAATAAAGAAATACACAGTAAATAAAGAAAGAACTCCATCCCTTTCTTTGTACTGCAGAGCTATATCTGCTTTTCCTCACTGCACAGAGGGATTAACCTAGATTGGAATATGTCATTGCAGATAGTTCAAGGAACACAGTCTTATCGGAGGAATTATGTTAAACCAAGTAACATGTCTGGTAAACCTGAAAAAATGAGCATTTGTAATGAAAACATACCACTGATGAAAACAGCATTATAGATTGTGGGTATTTTGCTGACATTTATCAGAATCATGAAAAGTTCTATTTTGAAAGCATTAAAGAGCACATTATAAGTTATTTGCAATACAAGTAATGATATTTTTCTGAACTTCATCTCAACATTACTGTTAAATATTAACAAAGTCTAGAAATATTTACAGCAAAAAAATGAAATGTTTATCCTACGTCAGAAAGCTTCAGATCCTGTCTGAACTGAAACATTCTGACGCTATGCTTACAAAGCTGTTAGGTGGAGGACATTTTCAAAGCTTTGACTCAGATCATTAAACAGGATTTTTTTTAACTTTATTTTATATTTTACATGCTTGTTCCATTGTTGTAGTTTTCTGATATTTTGAAAACATGGCCATTGAGTCTTAAGCAGCTGTAAGGAATATGAGGTAAAAACCTTAGAAATGCACAGCTCTGCCAGTAACAATAGCTCTCTGAAGTTAACTGATAGCAGACATTACAGGGTCAGAAGAAAGGGAGAGTAGAGGCTTTTGTTTTACAATGTCACTAAGAGATTCAAAAAGATAAACGTTTCACCAGTGTGATGGGCCGATATGCTTCACCTTCTTTGCATCAAAAACCCACATCAATGGACTGCAAGATATTGATCTTGAAACATTGAAACCTACAAGACTGAAAATTAGATTAAAAAAAAGAAATTCATCTTTTAGACAGAGTGCCAAGTCTCCATGCAGCCCACATCTCCTGTAAGTTATATATACCAACTCCCATACCACACAATGGTAGATAAAGGGCAAAACCCACTCTCCACTGTTTCGCAATCTCCAGCAAGCAGATACTGGCATTCTTCAATATTTAAGAATATTATAAGAATGCAGTCTCTCAATCACACGCGTATATATATATATATATATATATATATATATATATATATATATATGTGTGTGTGTGTGTGTGTGTGTGTATATGTATATGAAACTTTTTTTTCTTCCTGGCAACTGACCATTGGCATCTCCTTATTCACCATATGTATTCAGGTGTTTGTTAAAAATCTGTGGCCTGTGACTGTGACCTGTGTGCAAGGTTGTGGTATCACATAGTATTTGCTGTGCATCATGGTAAAGTCACAGAGTTAGGATAGCAGAGTGCCACATCAGAAGATGAAAGAGAGGGGAAAATCCTTGGAAAAATGCTTAACATGTTTAAGTTCAAAAGATCAAGTACATTGCTATTATTTTTAATCCAAATTGAGTCATAATATTGGGTTTTGCACACATTCATGAATATATGCATATATATGTGTGTCTCTGTATGAGTATATATTCAGCTGGGATATATGCATATATTTCTCCTTCAACAAGAGAATTTTGACTTCTGGCTATATATATATATATATATATGTATACAGAATATATGTGTGTGAATGAGAGGGTGGCTAGAGGAATGGTGAGGATGCAGGGAGTAGAGGTGGCAAAGGTGGATGAGTTTAAATACTTGGGATCAACAGTTCAGAGTAATGGTGAGTGTAGAAGAGAGGTGAAGAAGAGAGTACAGGCAGGATAGAGTAGGTGGAGAAGAGTGTCAGGAATAATTTGTGACAGACGAGTACCTGTAAGAGTGAAAGGGAAGCTCTACAAGAGGGTAATGAAACCAGCTATGTTATATGGGTTGGAGACAGTGGCACTGAGAAAAAGGCAGGAGTCAGAGCAGTTCGTGGCAAAGTTAAAGATGTTAAGATTTGCACTGGGTGTGACGAGGGTGGACAGGATTAGGAATAAAGTATATTAGAGGGTCAGCCCAGTTTGGAAGGTTTGGAGACAAAGCCAGAGAGGCGAGATTGCATTGGTTTGGACATGTGCTGAGGAGGGATGCAGAGTATATTGGGAAAAAGATGCTAAGGATGAAGTTGCCAGGTAACATGAAAAGAGAAAGGCCTAAGATAAGATTATGGATGTGGTGAGAGAGGACATGCAGGTGGTTGGTGTGACAGAGCAAGCTGCAGAGGACAGGAAGAAATGGAAACAGATGATCTGCTGTGGTGACCCCTAACGGGAGCAGCCGAAAGAAGAAGAAGAAGATCTTTTGTATCATGGTAAAGCAAAATGTGTGCATCCACTCACTGTATTTCTAAGATGCCCCTGATTTTTTCCTGGTTGCTTATTTTCTATCTTAAAACAGTTTTGCCTCAGTAAAAAAAACTATGGTCCAAGATCCCATAGCTCAAATAACTTTGCATCATACTGGAAGTTCATTTCTAAATTGCATTGCATTCCAATGTGAATACAATGCCATGCTCTAAGTGTTTGTTTTCACTTTATAAGGGAATATCTGTAAATAGAATGCTGCCTTATTCTGTCTGACTATATCATTAAATAATAGCTTTTAAACAAACTTGGTGTTATCAGTAATAGGTAATGGAACCGAGGCAATGTACAGAGGAATAGTACTGAGTGTAGTAATGCCAGTGGCTCAACACGTAGAATGGTTCAGGAATCTCACAAGTCTGTAGGTTCTATTCCTACCTCAGGAGATTATATTGAACTCGCATTATTGACATTGCAGTGCATCTTTAGAGTCGGCCTCAGACAATATGTTAAACTCAGGTGTGCCTGAGTCAGTGGTAGCTCAGGTGGATAGAAACAATCCAGTGGCACTTATTGAAGAGAGTACATACTTTATAAATGTAACACATCTGATCATTGTACACATATTATTGCACTAAACATAGCATTGCTTATAGGCTAATTGCCCCTGTGGGCCATTGTAAGCCTTGCCGGTTTTCCTTTTTAAGATGAGAATCAAACCCTGTACCTTGTGTTTGTGAGGTAAACACCTTAACCTTTATACCATCAACTAACATCATAAGATCACTTACATTTCATACACTTAAGTATAAAATGTATATCTACAAAAAATAATGTATCTGCACCACCAAGCATATTTTAGGTTGACAATAATATTTAATGATAGCCTTTCTTCCCCTCATCTGCACTGAACAAAGTCCAAGCTTCTTGGACTCCATGCCAGAGCTTCCTGTCACCAGATACTTAACACTCAATCACTTTTAAAAAGTTGTGTTCAAAAAAGTTCTTTAATTCTTGTTCATTCACTTCTGTTGTCCTAAATTGCACTGTTATTTTCTGTCTTTGGTTAATAGTTCTACCTGACACTATATTCTTTTCAAGAAGAACAAAATGATCTTTATCAAACATAGTCTGGAACCATTATATCAAAGAAAATAATTCTGAAGTTATTGCACAAAATTGTTCCTACCCAAGTAGATGAAAACATACAACAGGTAATATTGTCAAAACAATTCAATAACCCAAAGCTCTCATTTAGTGCTTTTGTTCCAAAAATACAAAATCGGACTACATCAGAGTGAGCTTCATTTCAGTGACTACCCTAATAATAGAAATAACCTACCAATCACATTTAATATTTTCTTAGTGTTATCTTTAAAAAAAAAACTGCTAGATTTAGCAGTTCAGTTGTCATAAACCTAAATTTCACACTTTATTATCTGAAAAACATTAAAATCAAGTGAATAAGGCTATCCACTCTAACAACCCAATCAAGAGTGCTAAAGTTGTCACAATTAAAAAAAAAAAAAAAAAAAAAAAAAAAAATATATATATATATATATATAAAAATATATATATATATATATATGTCAAAAATGCAGCCTTATGCTATGCTTTAAAACACTTGATATACAATCATTAATCCCAAGCAGTGTACTGGCATCAAGCCTTAACTGCCATACTAGCTTCTTAAATTCTAACAAAGTATCCATGTTGCTGCCTGTTTCATCCCTTTTTGATGTTGCACATCCTATCCCTGAATCTCTTTATATTTTCTCCAGCATAAAATGCCAGACAGGTTGTACATTTGGCCAAGTAAACAACGTTTGTGTTGTCACAATTGTAATGCCCAGGACAGGCAATATTCTTCTCAAAGTACTCCACACTTATATAAGGGCTATCATAGATATATCTGCAAAATTTAAATTTTCCACATTTACTCATAAACCTCCTCAGTGATTGCCCCATTCCATTACTGGATTTACCTTTTGTGAAAATTTTGTTACTCTTATCTTTACTAACCACCACTTGGGGCATATCACTCAGTTTACCTTTCAATTCATGGGTGAATGTGATACTCCAAGCCCTCCAGACAGTATTAAGAAACTTGTAAGCATCACTACTAAAAGGTAAAACTAAAGCAGAAGTTTTGTCATTACCAGTCTGCATACATTTGCCCACCCCTTTGAGACTGCCCAATTTGGAGCCCAGTATAGGTGGAAATCCTATATGTTTATTGCTCAAAACGTCATTTTTAATACTGTACAACAACTAATCAGGATAACCTCTGTCTTTGAACTTCTACATAACTTTGTCCATCTCCACAAAGAACCAGTTGGATTCACTAATGAGCCTGAATGCATGCACCATCTGGCCCATTATAATTATTTTTTTAGCGGAAAGAATGATGACTGTAAAAATGTAAATATACATCAGCGAAAGTAGTTTTCTAAAAAAAACAGTAGAGGTAAACCTCCCTACTAAAAGCATTCTTCCCGATAATTACATTTAAATAATTAATATTTTCATTACTTAACTGGTAAGTGACTCTCAAAAAGCTGGTAGTATTCTTCAAATATGTGATGAAAGACATAATCTGCTACACATTTCTTTCCCGTAGAGCCAAAATCTCATCTAAAAATCTAAAGTATGCATATTCAGAGGGGAAACACAAACTGATCCATCCATGATGCCAAAACAATATTTGCATAAAGTGGGGCACATGGAGCCAACATGGCCATACCAGCTGTCTGATGGAAGTATTCTCATTCAAAAAAAGACAAAGTTGTTGTTCATCACTAATTCTAGAAGTCTGCAAAACAAAAAAGTCAATATTAGACAGACTTTTATCCTCTCCAAGTACAATCAGAAAACATTCTGAACCAACATCATGGTGAATGACAGAAAATTGATCAAGCTGATTGTTACAAATATAATATCTGCCTCAGAATCAAGTTGATTCAAACTTTCCAGTAGCTGCCATGAGTCACACAAAATGTGGGATTTCTTACCTAGTATACCCTTACATTGTTTATTTATAGGTGTGGCCAATGGTTAAGTCTTCAAACCCTTTGCTATTGCTGTTGGTCTCAAGGAAGGATCAACTTGATTTTTATGAGTCTTTGTTCCTTCCATCTGAGGGATACCAGTTGGTTTTGAAACCATAACAAAACTCAGGGTCAGCAAACTCATTCCCCCTTAAATAACCAAATCCCTGAGACAATAGTCAATTTTGCTATAGGCAATGCTTATTAAATTTTGGAGACTCTCTTGTAGGTTGGTATCAGATAACAATTGCAGCATCTTACCGGAATAATCCACATTATCCATGATGACTAACCCCCCCCCCCCACACACACACACACACTTATAGGGAAGAAGCCTATCTTCACAATGTCTTTCAAAAAACATAGCCATTAGTTGCAATGGGTGTATAAAATATTTAACCAATGCTGAGGAGTGTGCAGAAGGCTTGGAGCCAAAAAATAGTCTCAAATTCAAAGTGTATATAGCTTCAGCTGTATGAGCACATTCATTTTATCCATCTTTTACTGTGGCACAAATGTAAAACCTTTTCTAAATAAATGATTTCCCATTGGGAAAAGCATTTGGCCTTATGCTGTTCGCTTTTTCTTTCTGTAAGCTACTTATGCTCATGCAGTTTCTTCTTGAGCTTGTGTAGGGAAGGCTTTGCAGTAAGGGCTCTTTCTGTCTGTAGTGTGGACCTGGCTTACATCCAAGTTTTTGATAGTACATATCTCGCTGATTAATGTTATATATGTGGTGAAATGCCTTTAAGTCGAATATGAATGTGTATCTGGTGCACCAAAAAGCATCCTGGTAGTAGGACTGCTTTATATCAAAATACTAGGAAAAAAAACATGTTTTATTCTTTATTACTAACATATGTATTTTAATAAGTAGGCCATTTTCCTTATTGAATGTATATCTTTACATTGGTCAGAATTAACATTACTGTACCTTTCATAACTTAAAAGGGCCTTCGTTTTTGCAACATTACAGTGCATATTGCCTCCAGACAAATCTGGAACTGCCCATTATATAATGTATTATTACCTGATGAGAATTTTTCTCCTAGCAGTTATAACTGAAAGGAATGTGACTTTGATTTGGACAAGTTTGTTTCTGTAACATTTATTTAAACCAGCAAAATTATCTAGGAAATCTTGTAAATAGCCAGATGTATGCATCCATGTGTTTTACGAATGGGGCAGCCTTGGCTGTTTCTCCTTAATCAAGATGCAGGTAGTCTAAAACAGTCTGAAACTCTAGAGAAATTCAATGATAATCACTAAGAGTGGCTCATATTCTGACAGACAGAGTTAATTAAGGTGCTACATTGTAACCAAGCTATATCCTATGTATGTACCCTTTATCTGCCACATACACATGCTGTGCAACTCTGAATGATTCACTTATCCTTTGTCACTGAAGAAAAGACGCTGTTGTGTGTAGTGTGTTTGATCTAACAAATATAAAATAAAACAGTGATCTCTGATATTGTTTATAGCACAGCAGTGGAAATACAGATTGATGGATTCTGGGCATAGTGCATGTAGTCTATTCCAGAGATGGAGAAGCCTCTGGGAGACAAACCTAATTTGCGGCATCAACCAAACCTGCTGGAGAGACAAGTTTGTCTCCCAGAGGCTGCCCCATCTCTGGAATAGGCTTCCCTTATATGTCAGAGTACCTCACTGACCATTTTCAAGTGTAACCTTGATGACTGGATGGGAAACCACAAATTTGTCCCAGGGGTTCCACCTTTGTCCCTCACTGACAGGGGCAACAGGTGCTGACTGAGAATAAAGCAAAGCAGAGCATTCAGATAAAATGATGGAATGATGTAGGGGCAGAGTCCAATCATTACTGAAGGCATACTGAAGTGTATGCTTGGAAGTAAAACCCCATATAAGCACAGTCAGAATGCAACACCTTTCACTGTGGCAGCAATTTAAACTCATGACACGGTTACTCAGCCCACCACTCCCAGGTCAAAATAGTCGACAAACCAAACATTTTTATTTTCCTTACCTTAGTAAAATAGATATGTTGGACTGCTTAACATTTTTAGAAGTTCTCTGAAGCACTTCATTTCACCTTGCAAAAAAAATGTCTTTTGTTACTTAATTGATAAAAGTTTTAACCCTTGAAAAGTAGAGATATCCTCAATATGCTTTTTTCTTCCTCTCTGGAACCATATACAGGTTCCAAACCAAATATGTTGCAGAGGCACCACACATTTAGGACAGGGTGCTTCTAAAACTTCACGATTTTTTTGTGACACAAGAAAATTATTTCAGGCTGCATGAATGTCTCTAAATTGCTTTATTTTGCTACCATTTATTAAATACTTGAGTCTAGCTTACTGCCTGTGTAGGATGCCAGTGGATATCATGTATCACAGCCACATACTACACAAATCTCATTGTAAGTGCTACACAAATCACATTACAAGTGTGATGCACAGGCAACTCTCATAAAAATGACATAATTTTAGAGGACATTTGAAGAGCAGCTTGTGCTAGTGCCTGCTGTCTGCATGCTATATGAAGCAAAGCAAGGCAAAACTATGTCTCCTTCACATACAGTTCAACAGTTTGCTTACTTGGCCCCTTTGATGGCATCTTTAACAATGTCGATGTTTGAGACCCTGATATCTGACTGGAAGATGACCCTACAATTGTCTGTTTCCTCCTGGGGAGGGCAACAAATGGGCCAGTGATGGTTCTCACTCCCATAAAGAATTAATGGACTTATAGATCACAGTAGGGTAATGGTCATGAGACAGAGATCATAGGATCATAGAATCATAGGAGATTACTAGGTTATGGACCCGGAGGTCATTTTAAGCCTAGCTGTTTCATCCCAATGTAATGTTATATAATGTTAGTTAATGCCCAAAATTGCATTTAGTAATGACTGCCTATGTCCAGGAGGGTTGTGGGCACTATTCCCTGTAAAGATTTATGGTGCCCTATCCACTCATCCAGGTTCCTTTTGAACAGTGACTTAGAGGTGCTCTGTTTCACATGAATAGGTAGCCTATTCCAAAGATACAGCAGTCGCTGGGATATTTAGGTCTCTGGAATCGGTGGCCCTTGTCCACGTTTGATTTACGGATATGCAGCAATTTCATTAGGTTTGGGTCTGAGCTTGCTCTGTAAGCCAGGGATAGGTCTCTGCTAAGAAGTCTGTATGATACAGAGTAAAGTGACAGGGACTTTAGCCTGTATGTGTACAGCGTGTGCAGGAGTCCCTTGATCTTCTGTTAGAAACCTCTGAGGTCTCTCCAATTGCTGCAGATGTTTTGTATGGTACATGTCAAATGGGGCATTATACTTAAATATGGGCCAGAATAGTGCACGAGTATAGAGGGGTTATAACCTCTTTTGCTCTCGAGGCAATGCCTTTACTAATCAAGTGTGCTACTTAAAAAATCTTCCTTACTAGAATAGACACATGGTGGTCAAACTTAAGGTTGCGGTCAACTTCTGAATCCAAGTCCTTTATCACTTTATGGGTACCTATGGTATTGTTGATTTAATAGAGTGAAGGAACATTGTTTGTGTGGAAGGGAATTATGATGCATTTCTTTGCATTCAGTTTGAGAACCTGACTAAGGTACCAGTTGCTGGTCTGCATAAGACCCTCCTGGATTATACTGGCATCATTTGAGGATTCAGTAATTGCACTCAGTTTGCAGTTGTCTGGAAACATTGTTAGCCACAACCCCTTAGATGTTCATCGTGTTTCACTGTTGCAGTCATTAGTCTTGGGTTATCCTGCTGGCAGGCTACCCACAGTCAGCTTGAATTCCAAAGTCTTGGTCCGGCGTCGGTTGCTGTCACCTCTTCCCTGACGTCAGTGCGCCAGGGGTATAAAAGATGCAGCCGACACCATTTTCTTCAGTCTTTCTTGCCGCGTGGTGCCTGAAGCAAAAGCAGTTCACAAGTGCCGGTCGGCCGACTCCTGAGATTTTCAAAATCGAATTTCAGATCCGAAGTTTTCATTAAAGCTAAGTACCCCGTTGGGGAAACCTTTTTTCTTGCTCCAGACCGATGTCAGAAAAAGTTAACAATTGTATTTCTTGTGGGAAGCAAATACCTCATAAGGATTTTCATTCTTACTGTATTCCTTGCCTAGGCCCTGATCATGACGTTGCTAGCTGTCGGTTTTGGGCTAGATTTAACCAACGCACTATTAAGCATCGGTACGATTTTGCCTTTCATTACTTTGGCCGAAGGTTTAATTATATAATGCCATCGGAACAGCCGACGACCGGAGTTCATAAAAAGGGCAAGGAAAAGGACAGGTATCCGAGGTCCAAAACCGACGCCGAGGCCCCCACTAGGCCAGTCGCCGGTTCGCCAGTTCTCAGTGAGGCGCTTTTGCAGCCCCTTACGCCCACTACCTCAGAGCCACAGGCCACTTCCGACTCCCATGTAGAGCCGACTAGGCCTCTGGATACTCAAGGTATTGGACTCTCGGAAACTATTCCCTCAGATGGGTCTGGAGCCGCTGAGCAGGCATTGGCTTCTGAGGGTGTTTTCAGACCTGCACAATTATATGTCAAGCCTACCTCAGCTTCAAAGGCAAAGACTAAGAAAGCTCTAAAGACAAAGAAACAAGTACAGCATTCTCCTGGACAGACTTCCATGCCTAAGAAACAGATGCTTAAAATGGCTGAAGACCTAATTACTTTGATCAGGGGTTCCCATCCCCCTCCTGATAAGAGGCCTAGGCAAGAGACATACTATGACTCTTCTGATCAGGTTTCAATTTCCTCTGACTCCTCTTCTGAACAGGGATACTCTTTTCCTCCCTATGAGGATTCTGATGCTGAAGAATCTATTCCTTCAGCCTCTCCTCATGAGGATTATTCTTTTGGGGAAACCCTGCATACCATGAGGGAGTATTTTCACTGGGAGAGCCATGATTACTCAGAATCTAAGAAAAGGCTCAGAGACTTTCTTTTACTACCTCAGCACAGACCTCTTGCTATTCCACCTGTTGTAGACATTGTAGATAATGTATTTTCAGAGTCCGGCCTCTCCCCTGACTCTCTACCCCCTGCACCTGCTAACCAGACAGATACTACAGGGTTCCAGACTCGCATAAATTCCTATATAAAAACCCTGCTGCTGACCCAGAAACTATTTCACAGGGTCCCAAAGGGGTCAAGGCTTCCACTGCAAAAAACCCTGTCCCCTCTGATAGGGATTCTAGGGCTCTGGACAGATGGGGGAAAAAGTTTACACTTCTGCTACCTTGGCTGTAAGGGCTTTAAATTGTCAGTTTCATATGCTTAAATATCAGCAATACTTAATGTCACTTCTTAAACAGAAAATGTTGACAAATTCTGAATGTTCTGATAACAAGGAAATGCAGGATTTATTGCATGCAGCTGAACAAGTGGGAAAGCATACTTTGCAATGTGGTTTTGATTCACTGGAGGCCTCTTGCAGGGCCGCTGTTACGGGTTTTGTCATTAGAAGGCATGCTTGGTTAAAGGAACAGAATCTGCCTGATCATGCTAAAGCAAAATTATTGGATGCTCCATTACAGCATGATACTTTGTTTGGTGTTAAGGCAGAAGAGGTGTTGAAGAAAATGGAGGATAAAGCGAAATCCATGCAGACAGTTAAGGATTTCCTACAGGTACAGCCACCCAGATTTAGTAGGAACTGGCATACAAAGAATTGGTGCTTTCCAGTGTCAGACACGCCACAAAGAGGCAGATACAGACGCCCC
This sequence comes from Protopterus annectens, assembly GCF_019279795.1. NCBI lineage: Eukaryota > Metazoa > Chordata > Ceratodontiformes > Protopteridae > Protopterus > Protopterus annectens. Next base: position 372,237,517 of record NC_056739.1, on the reverse strand, counting down.
AGAGGCAGATCCCAGCCCCAAGGCTCATACAGGCCTAAACGATGGGGTGCTTCTACCTCCAAAAGCGGAGAAGACAAATTGCAACCATACAGGAAACAGTCCCAATGACTTTCCTCTGCCAGAACCAAGCACTTATCTTTTGGAAGCCCCCTTAGGGGGAAAACTTACACTTTTTTCACCAAATTGGCACATGATTACCCAGGACAAATGGGTCTTGAACATAGTGTCTCAGGGCTACAGGTTCCACTTTCACACCCTGCCAAGGGCAAAAGGTATGCCAGACCTGCCACACAATCAATGGACAGAGGCACAAAAGCAAGTTTCATCCCTCATGGACATGAGGGCCATTCAGCAAGTACCACAACAAGAGCAGGGACAAGGATTTTACTCAAGACTTTTCTTGGTGCCCAGAAAGGACAAAGCCTGGAGATCAATACTGGACTGTCTATTCTAAACACATTTCTGGACATTCCAAAATTCAAAATGTTGACTCTGCAGCAGCTACTGCCCATGCTGGCAAGAAGGCTTGGCTCGTAACTTTGGACCTAAAAGAGGCATACCTGCATGTCCCAATCAGACAATCTTGCAGAAGATACCTCAGATTCATAGCTGGCTCAATGCATTACCAATTCTCTGCACTGCCCTTTGGCTTATCTACTGCACCCAGGGTCTTCACAAAATGCCTGGCACCAGTAATTGCATTTTGCAGACAAAGAGGAATTCAAATATATCCTTACTTGGACGACTGCCTTATTCAAGCAGAGAACAAAGACATTCTACTAAAGCATCTGGTGTTTGTAAAAAGATTACTAATTTGCCTAGCGTACACAGTAAACGAAAAGAAATCAAAACTAGTACCCTCTCAAGAGATAATACTCCTGGGTGCAAGCTTAAATACAACTGCCCAGATGGCTTATCTCACGCCAGACAAACAAAGGCAACTGACTTCTTACTTCAAAATGTTGGCAACAAAGACCCAGTTATCTGCAAGAAAAAATCTGCAGGCTTTGGGCTTCATGGCATCCTGCATTCTGCTAATTCCATATGCCAGACTGCATATGAGGAAACTACAATGGTATCTAAAAAGTGTTTGGACTCAACATTGCCACAGCCTGGAAGCATTAATTACGCTCTTTCCCTGCCTGCAACAGGAGTTTCGATGGTGGGCACAGGCCTGTCACCACAACAAGGGACAGCCATTCACTTTACCCACAGCCAGGCAGACACTAACAACGGGTGCATCAGATTATGCCTGGGGGGCCCACATGGTAGGAAAATGTATTCAGGGCACATGGCCCACAAGCCAGATGCATCTTCATATCAATCAAAAAGAGATGCTAGCTGTTCAGAATGCCCTGACAGCTTTCAAGGATCTACTTCATCCAGGACAACTACTGATAAAGACGGACAATACTACAGTCATGTGGTACATAAACAAGCAGGGAGGCACACATTCCTACCCCCTCTGCAGACAAGCCATGACTTTTTGGGACACAGCATTGACTTATCAGGTTCAGTTGCAAGCACAATTCCTGCCAGGAAAAATAAATACTCTGGCAGATGAACTAAGCAGAAACCTCATGGATCCCCACAAGTGGAAACTGGATCCACAAGTCTTCAGCATGATAACAAGGAAATGGGGATGCCCAGACATAGATCTATTTGCCTCCCCTCACAACTGCCAACTACAGAGATGTTGCACAAGGATTTATCACAAGCAAGCATGGAAAGTGGATGCCTTATCCTTCATCTGGAAAAACCTAACAGTATATGCCTTTCCTCCACTGCCTCTCCTCCCCAAGGTACTCCTAAAGGTCAGACAAGAGAAGCCAAAAATGATACTGATTGACCCAGACTGGCCACACCAGCACTGGTACACAATCCTAAAGAACTTGTCTCAAGGTCCGGCCTGGACATTGCCTCAAACTTCTCACTTACTGACCCAACAAAACAATCAGATCCTGCACAGCCAACTCAGGACCTTAAATCTGGCAGCATGGCAGATAATGTAGCCATTCAGAACACTCCTCTTCAAAGCTGTAATGGATGTTATCTTGGAGGCCAGGAGGCCCAGTACCAGAAAATCTTATGCAGAAAAATGGAAGAGATTCTGTGCTTGGAACCAGGAACAAGGAATTGACACGTTTGTACCAAATATCAGATTTTACAATACTTAACTGAGATGCTGGACAAAGGCCTATCCTTTTCATCAATTAAGATTCATGCCTCTGCCATTTCAGCCCATTACAATACGGAACCACCTATCTTTTCTCCTCCTTTAATAAGGCAGTACCTCAGAGGGGCAAAAAACATAAGACCTGCAAGGAGAGCACCAATACCTGCATGGGACCCAAATTATGTCTTGGAAAAACTCACACTGCCTCCTTTTGAGCCAGCCACAACATCTGATATAAAATTCTTATCCTGGAAAACAGCTCTGCTCCTAGCAATAACCTCTGCAAGACAAGTCTCGGAGTTACAGGCACTCATGGCTGTGGAACCTTTTATCATTTTCCATCCAGACAGGGTTTCTCTGAGGACGAACCCTAAATTTATGCCAAAGGTGGTGTCCAGTGTGGCCCTTAACCAAACCATTGACTTGCCTACCTTTTATCCAAACCCACAGAACAAGGGTGAGAGACTTCTGCATTCTTTGGACATACACAGACAGCTATGCTTCTACTTGGACAGAACTAAAGCTTTCAGAAAGACTGAGCAACTTTTAGTGGCATATGCTGCAGGATCACAAGGAAAGGCTATCTCAAAACAGACTATTTCAAAATGGATAGGCCATTGCATTAGTTTCTGCTACTCACAGCATGGCAAATCAGTGCCTAAGGGCATTAGGCCACATTCTACCAGAGCAGCAGCCACTTCAGCAGCCTTCCTCAGAGGAGTACCAACCAAAGACATCTTAGAGGCTGCAACTTGGAGTTCAGTGCACACTTTTACAAAGCACTACCACTTACCTCTCTACTCTAAATCCAGAGCAGGTTTTGCCACTGCAGTTCTGCAGGGCCTCATAGCCTCTCCTAATCCTATTTAGCCCAGCCACCCATCCTCAGTTTTGGGATTCAACCCAAGAGTAATGACTGCAACAGTGAAACACGATGAATATAGTACAGTTGTGTACCTACCATAAATGTAGATGTTTGAGTGTATTCACTGTTGCAGTCTGGGTTACCCTCCCACCATCCCCCTTTCATTTGCTGGGTCTTATATGTACTTCACTATTCTATACAACCTATGTGGTGTATTTGCTTGTAGATGAAGGAAATGTTTACTTTAGTGCATGCATGTTTTTTGGCATAATATATTTAGCCTACCCTTTTGGGGGCACCTGACATCTGGGGCAAGAAAAACTGAAGAAAATGGCATCAGCTGCATCTTTTATACCCCTGGCACACTGATGTCAGGGAAGAGGCGACAGCAACTGATGCCGGACCAAGACTTTGGAATTCAGGCTGACTGCGGGTAGCCTGCCAGCAGGATAACCCAAGAGTAGTGACTGCAACAGTGAATACACTCGAACATCTACATTTATTGTAGGTACACAACTGTACTTTTTGACTTGAACTTCTGAGAAGGATATAGCAAACAATAGGGAGCCCAGCACTGACCCCCCTGTGGCACCCCGCTAGTAACAGGTCTGCTGTTTGATGTGGAGTCACCCACTTTGATAGTGTGTGTCCAGTTTGTGAGCCAGTTAGTAACCCATCTTACAAAAAAGGGGTTACATTCAGTTTGCTAAGTGTATCATAATGCCTGAGTGTGGGATTGTGTTGGTAAATCTCCATGAGTAACTATGACATTTTCCTTACAAGTATGTTAATGTATAATAAGCAGGGAACACACACTTACCTGCTGATTTTCATGAGTCTTCTCACTGCAAATCTGGATGACAGGTTTGTCCAGCAAGCACCTTAATCATGGTCCACCCCGATGAGGAGCATGAGGGCAATAAGCTAAGAAGTGGCTGACCAGAAGGGAGGTCCTAGCCTCTTACTCTGAGATCATTGCCTAATGTGGTCCAGCAACAGTCCGCAGGAGGTCAAGGAGGAAGTCATGGAGAGATCATTTGTTAGGTGTATGGCCCAGATGGAGAGTCTTCTAAACAGAACAGCAGATTTGTTCACTTGTCCAGACTTTACCACAGGGTCACACTTACCATCAACCACCAAGAAGGAGCTGATGGGTCACTGTAATCTCTCTCTCTACATCGAGACAGAAGAAGGCAAACTGCTGCCAGTGCTCCACCATATCCCCAGCTTGTGGCAACAATCCATACAATGTGAATTGTTCATCTTTCTCACCATCATAGGGCCCTATTCCCACCAAAGAGTTGTCCTGCACACTAGCCAGCACGATCCTGTTGGTTGTCCTGCTATGTAAATCCCTGCTTGCTGCTTTCCCCTTTTTCTTACTTTCATATACACTTCCTTTTTATGTATCGGACAGGTGTTTACATATTTGACTACAACAGGATTGCAGCTGCAAATACTGTATGGCTATATGGTCATTTGTGGCACATTTCTGTCAAGGGATAAATTAAGAAATTTAGTGTAGCTAATATATGTAATACTTATGTTTGTTGTTCTTGCAATATAGCTTTTGACTGCTTTGTGGATTCTGTCTTGCTCTTCTTTCTGCTGGCTTACTGTAAGGAAATGGTTGTTTGCACACTTGTTATATTGCTAATTTATGTACCCAGAAGTGCAGCTACATGTTGATTGCAGCATGTAGTGTTGTTTAGCTAAGCTAGACTTGTGCAAAACGTGTTGTATATCTTCATGAATCTTGACTGAGATGCCTCTGTGGAAGTAGAAGCAACTTATTCAATGTGATTTCCAAAAAGATGTTGTCCTTAACAGAAGTTATATGGATTTATAATTGAACAGCATGCCAATACCAAAATATTTAGTATCAGTTGTAAGGATATTGTTTGATTCTCCCAAATGATGAGGCAGTACATTAGAAACATTACTGACTATTAAGGTGACCACAGTTTCACAAGTGGCTTGGACACTGGACACAGCTAGCAGGGAATGTAGTCATGGCTGTTCTGGGGGGGTGGTATGGGACAGACATTAGCATGTAGAGGTCCTTTAGTCTGACTTTGGATTGTCAGCAAACTCCAGGGACAAAAAGCACAAAGGAAGCTAACAAAATTAAAATAAATAAATAAATAAATAAATAAATACTGGAGTGTTTAAAACTAGTATGAAATCTTAAAAAATGAGTGACAGTAACTTTTAACCATTTTACTTTTTGTTTCCACGCATAAGAGTTTTTTTTTTATGTCGATTGTTTGACTAGAGACGTCTGTTTTAGTAGGATGCTTCTATATTACTACTCTTTGTCATTGGATATATTCAAGCAAAAGAAATCTTTAATTGATGCTCAGGATATTTTCTAGAAATCCTAAAGGTGTAGTTCATTTTCAGTTGAGTATGGCATGTCACAAAACATATACACTAATACTTTATCAGTTTTCAAACACCTCTTTTTAATTGTTACTGCCTTTTTCATAGTGCCATTATAGCTGCACCGTGTTAAAAATTATTTTTCTATATTTGTCCCTTTTTCAGAAAATAACTTTTTAATCATTTTGAAAATAACTTTATCTTCATTTTTGTTGCCTATACTCCACAAGGTTATTTTCAATTTTTTTCTCACTTAACACAATTGATAAATCATTGTCAACATCTTTACTGCAGAGTTACATTGTCAACTAGCATACCTGATAGTTCAGTGACATTACTAGAAAAAAGTGGTGCATTTCACATTATAGTAATTAATTTAGGTCCAGCTTTAAAATATACGTAAAGTACCTTTGGCAGATAGGTTAGTTTATGAGACTGTGGGAAATGCAATTATGAGACAGTTAAGCCGCAATGAGGAAGACCACACTATCAACTAATCTGCATATTTCTAAATTATGCAGTACCAACACTGCTAAACAGCACTTACCCAGGCAGCCCAGGCATTGTGTTGGAGCAAGAATCCCCACAGGCATTCCTTCATATTTTTGCAGGCACACACACACACACACACACACACACACACACACACACACACACACACACACACACTAGCGCATGTGCACGTGCCTGCACACACAGAATCATCTGACACCTGTCATACCCATGCAGACATGCACACACACTGCTGCACACCCACACGCCCATCACTACATCTTTACTGCTCCTATTAACCTTACCTGTAGTAGGGTCTCTCACATTGAGTATAATTCTGGACTGCAGCAATTTGGCCATATTCATTAACATGGCCGACTGTGCTAAGTTGCTTAGCTGAGTGATTCTCTGAATTACCCAACTGGGTAAATCCCTTCCTGCAGGCATTTCTGGGGGCGAGAACATGGATAATTAACTGCTGTCCTGGAATGCCTCATTAGCATGTGCCATGGCTGCAGATATGACCCACCTCAGTGTAGAATCACTGTAGTGGGCAGTCTCAGAATCAGAAAGAGCATCCGTCAGTGGTTAGCCACTCATGTTAGGGCTTACTGTTGGTGGCAGCCCTTTCTGAATCCCAGCTTATGTCTCTTTTCATGCATTTGTTTGGAAGGGACATTTGTCGGTTTTATGTATTTTCGTATAATTTTTGATTATTTAAATTATTATTATTATTATTGCTTTCTAGATCTCTGTTGTTTGTCATTAGCAGTGCAGTAAATGAACTTTTGCATGTTAGTTATCTTCAGTGCAGTGTGTTGTGTATGCTGATTACTAATTACCTCATCTTCCAGTAAATTGTTACACAACTATGTGAATATCAGAAATTAATTACTGATTTCTTGTTGTAGCATTAGTTTATTTTATGACTAATATAACATTTATCAAATGTCACACAGAATCTGTTAATGTTTTTTATTAATATAGTTTGCATTGCTACAGCTAACATTTTTCAGATGCTATAGTTATTATTCACTGCTGAATTAAGGCAATACATTTTAAGCACTGTTGATGTTATGCAATTTGAGACACATTTCATGAAAGATTTTCTTAAAATATTGCAGTCACTATGTAGGTATTGAATTTAGCCAAAATAAAAACTAAAAATAAGAATTTTTACTTGTTGGTTCCAAAAATAATAATATTTTTTTGTTAACTGGGTATGACCCTTTAGGCACATTAAAGAGAATTTTATTACTGTAAAATTGTAACTGATCATCATTATGTAAAATTCTTAACATACAGAGAAGTTAACTGTTAAGACTTGATTAACAAGCATATCTTTTCATCACAGACTGATGTATTGATATTTTGTATTTTTAATTGGGGAGTTTTCACTGAGAGCTTGCATTGCAAGGCCCCACATCTGACTATCTCAGGACACATGTACAGAACAAAAGGGACTGGGAGGGTGGCCTAATGGTTAAGGTGTTTGCCTGCTAAATGCATGATACAGGGTTCAGGTCTCACAAGGGATAATTGGGTAGGCTTAAAATAGCTCACAAGGGCAGTTAGCCTGGTGCTAGTCTATGAACATGCATGATTCAGCTGCGGTAGAAATGAGAGTGTAGAATATTTTTTCTTTCAGAAGTCACTACTTGTGGAACAGAATAACGTATATAGTTTGTAGCCTAAGTTCCCAGAACAAGTGCCTATGGTTTATTTCTTTGAGACAGTAGTTTATTGATTAAACAAATTTGTTAGCAGTTGGAACTTACTGTTGCAATCTGTTAATAGTTGTCTGATTTCACAGCATTACTGCTCCTCAGCATGCAGATGGGTCATTTAATCTCTCCATCAAAAAAGAAAACAACTTTAATGTGTAGATGTTCTCTCTCCTGCATTTGTTTAGGCCATTCATTTTTCAAGACTTAAAACAGCCCTGTGACTGTTATTTAAGGATGCTGTGGCGTCTTAGGAGATATGGTGCATTGGAGCACTTCATGCCTATTCTGCATTCATCATTTTTCATTGTTTATATTTTAGTTTTGCCTTACTGCATGGTTTGCTAGTTTGTATCCTTGTGCTACTGGTTTGTTCCTTGTAGTCCAAACTTGGGTATGCATATCTCTTATCACTGTCTCAAAAACATGTATTGTTATATTTATGTACCTCTTCAGCACTTTGCATATGTAGTTTTGCCTTCACAATGTTGTTTTACATTTCAACCTGGAGATACACCCCAGGATGCAGTAGGACATCTGTTTGGTGCATTCATAAGAATTCTATACAGTGTTGATGCAGAGTTGTGAGGTAGTTACTGCTTCCAGTAAAGGTGAAAAGAAAACAGTTCAGTAGTGTGGCACTAATGCACCTCTGAGAAATCTTCACAGCAGTTTACAAAAGTTTCACTCAGTGCTATTAATACATATTTTTCCTGTAGGGTTAAAATGTTGATTTGTAGTGTACCATGTCATTAGCTGTAACATATCAGGTTATGGAGCGCTAATTGAAAATGGATTAGATTTAGCACATTGGCCTAACAAGTCATAAAATCTTTAGAAACTTCTCACGTAATCAGTCAATGTCACCTCTGTTTCCAAGACTAGTGGAAGTGCATAATGTATGATGTGTGAAATAGGGATTGTGTGCTGAAGGGTATCAGCAGTGGTAATTAGTTATTTGCAAGCACTGCTCTTCTCCAAAATCTTTCTTATCTGCCATTTTCCATGGTGGGGTTCTAGTTTCCTATTCCACCCTCTAATAAATGATAACAAAGCATATGGTTCAGGATGAGCAGTCTTTGCCAGTGGATATGAGAGAAATGTGCCATGTAAAAATGAGATGCATCCTATCTCTACAGCCTCATTAAAACAGTTTCTAAAAATACATATGGTACTATTTCATTTTGTCAGATATTATGTTTGTACAGTCTGTGTTTATTTTTGCAGAGTATTCATGTACAGAACTCTTGGACTTTATACTATATGCTGTGAAGGTTCATCACCTACATATTGTATTTATTGCAGGTGTGTTTCAGTCAATATTTGATTATACTGAAGGCTTTTCAGATCATCCCCAAGTAATTATAGCATATAACCTTTCCAGACACACAGCTGAGTAGCTGCCAAAGGCTGACAGCATAACTTTTGTCAATATGAGTTATTAGGTAATTCCAATTATTTATAAAACTTAAGGATGATGCAAAGATAGAACATGTAGTACAGTGTCTACAGACATAACTCATTGAATGTATTTTTCTGCTCTTGTTAAAAATGATGTCATGTTTGCCTTTTAAGTTTCATATCTTATTTCCTGCTGGACTTTTTATGCCATGTTTACTGCTCTGCACAAAACACAAAGCATTGTATAGGAGCACAGTATTTACATTTTCAGCAAGTCTTGTTAATTTCCAAATTGCATAATAAAAACAGCTAATATTCTGTAGGCTTTGAGACATGAGGTTATAATTTATTAACAGAAAAAAAACAGAAATACTATGGATGGTCATTACTTCCCTTTCATGTCATCAAAAACATAATTGGTCACAGATGAGATTTCCTTATACTGTTATGTTATCTATTTGTATGCTTATGTGGGGTATATATTAGAAGATTGAATGTTTAGGTGATCGAACACCCGCTTATTTGGAACCAACATGAAGTAGCTACTCTCTTGTTATCTCCCTTACGGATCTTTGGCACCTGCTGTTCTATTGTATTGTTACTTTCTTTGTTCTAGCGTTTTGTTATGTTTTTGGTAAATTAGCAGTACCTTTCTTTGATATCTCTGACTGTGTAACTTCTTGTGTGTCTAGGTTTCCTGACTGTCACATTTTGCTTACTAGGTCCATTAGTGCTGTAGTTATATTTCTTCTCTCTCGCCTGTACTTCAGTCTCTATATCACATTGTCACCTTGGGATCTTGCAGTACTGTATTCTTTTGTTTTTTGCACATTGACTGTGAGCACACCACTTTGGATCCTGCAGGGTGTTTGTCCATTTGAGGTTCTTACACCGCTGAGTTGTGTAATTTCATTGACTTTACTGGTACTCATGCAGTTGCCATGCCTGTCTGACTACCTTTCTCAGAGTCCTGGCTGCCCCATTAGTGCCTTTGCAGTAGTGTAGTCTCCAGATGTAAAAGGAGTTGTAGAAATGGTTCCATTATGTGGCTTTCTTTTGATTGTTGCTGATCTCACACACACTATGAAGCTTGCTGCCCATGCTCTATTTATTAATTTGGCGAAATGCCTGCTGCAAAGAAGCCAGCTGTTAGGTTTAAGAAAATATGTGTTTACCTTGATGGTTGTGCAAACCTTAACATATTTGATGCACAGTTTGCAGGGATTATGTGGTTCATTGGGCATATTAGTGTATTTCTTTAACAAAAGATTATAGCTGCCTTATCTTAAACTATGCCTGCCATTTCTCAAAGTCCTTTTCTGTTCCTTCTTCCCTTCATAAGATGGTCAGTGTTTCTTATTTTATATGGCTGATGAAGAGACAGACATTTTCCCTCATTGTCATTATTAGTCATGTAGAATCCAAATGGAGAAGTAAACTTAAAACAGGAGTACTGACTTACAGACTGACTGTAGTATTTATTTGGAAAGAAGAGGATGCAGATCCCTTCTTTATCAAACTCACAGTTCCTACATCCATAGGAAGGGAAGATCTCAGTGAAGCTAATAACTTATAACATGAGACATTTTTCTTGCTTGTCTGCCATATTTCTCCTGTTGTCATTTCCAGTAGCAGCCTAGCCATATGAATAATTGTCAGCACCACTGTACAATGATGATGCCACTGAGATGATGTGATTAAAGTCTGTGGTGCATACATAATTATCTTTTCATGTCATTTTCCCATTACATTCACTCAGCCTATTTTTTATATGAAAGGCACCATACTTATCTCCATCATAATTACTAAAAATAATACTCCCAGCACTATACTGGCTAAACTTTCTCCCGGCACTAGTAGGAAGTGTTGCAGCATTTTTTTTCTTGATGTTTGTCATATTGATCACTGCTGCAGTAGCCTTAGCTATATGGGTTATATCCTGACAAGGAGGTAACAGCCGACCAGCTTCCAAAGCTTCAGGGCACCTTCCACACACCCAAACTGTCAGACAGCTCAAGTTGAAGTGATTAAAAGACAACTTTGGGTGCCAAGCCCTTTAGAGCTTTACTGCCATCTGTGAGTATGCTCCTCTGAGGCTTTTGAGAACTGACAGTCGGCTTGTGCTGTTTCTTGGATGGACAGATTAAGTTCCCTTTGGGAGAAAAACCTCCATTCAATTATTTTGTTGATTATAGACCCTTTCCTATTCAGTAAAAGTTATTTTAAAGCTAGGAGTTTGTGTTTTAATGGACTGCCAGAAGACGATACTGTTATTTTAAATGGGAGTGCTATTTTTCCTGTCAGTTTAAAAGTTGTTTAAAGTAACTGAAAAAAACATTTTTTCTGAGGAAAAAAAATGGTGTTTTTTTTTAGTTTATCTGTGAAAAAAGTGACTTTTTAAGAATGTTTGTTTTACCTGGCATATACTGCTTGTTTTCCATGGGAAAGAGGCATAATTTTTCACTTGTCCATGGAACAAGCTTTTGGTCCCATGGTTGGTCCTTCTTCCAACCACAATAAGAAAAAGTTAAACAAACAGCCTTTACCATCACATCAGGCTAGTTAGGTGGGTGACTCTACTGTGGCTATTAGTTGCACCTCAGACCAGTCATCTTTTACCATGGATCTCTCTGGTGTTGTACCTACAGCCACAATGGGCCAGGGGTTAGCCACATCCTCTGTGGCTGTTGGGATTCCCCTCACTGGGCTAAGGAGGACCACTCTTGTCAGTCCTATGAGAGGGAGCAGGGAAGGCTTCCCTGTTTTGTTAGAATGTTGTGCCCATCCCTGGGATAGCTGATGTTGCTGCCATTGATAACACTGCTGCCCCTATTTTTCCAGTCAAAAGGAAACAGAAAAATAAGCATGTACCTACTCCTCTTCCTCAAATTTCCTTAGACAAGAGTAGTTTACTGGGTTTGGCTCAGGGTTTAATTGAGGCTTTTGAGCCTTCTTGTAAAGTAGCTTCTGGTAAAAGAAAGAGGGATACCTCCTCTCCTGAAGAGATTCTGAATCTTGACTGGGAGATGTAGAGACACATACTGGGTTTTCTGATTCAGACTTGGAGGAGAGCTCCACTTCTGACCTTCCTGTGGGGATTCTTTTTCTGTGACTCTATAGAATGTGGCATTGTTTTTAGGGGGAGGGCACTGAGGGTTCTTATTCTGTAAGAAAATACTATGAACTGTTACAGAAGGAATTTCCAGAACCTGAACACATTCCTCCAGTTGTCAGCTTTGGAGGATGATTGTATCACTGCCTGCAATTTTTCTGACAGTCAGCCATCTGCCTCTCAAAAGGCAGACAGGATGTATAAGATCCCTCAGTCTTTTAAGTTTTTATCATTCCTCCCAAACCTGATCCAGCAGCTATAGCTTGAGTTAACCTTTCTGCTGTTCAAAACTTATATAATTATAATGCTACTATTCTGATCAAGGTGGGAAGATTATCATTAAGTATATGGGAAAAAGTGTGTGCTTCTGCATCTTTGATTTTTGTTTTGTCAGGCACTTAGGTTAAGGTTTGTCCTGACTAAGTGTGAAAGTATAAGGAATGTTTTGCCTGCAGTTTTTTATTGTGAAGAAAAATCTGCTTTAAATAATTAAATGCATTTTATTGTTCAAGTCATTACTCATTATATATAGTGTGTGCATGACTTTCTTGATATTTTTTCAAGGAATATGGCCACCGGTACTGTTTTTAGGAGGTTTGCAAGGCTGTGCTTGCAAAACCTCACACATGATGTTAAAAATGAGATTTTAAATCATCCTTTAGATAGAGATTCCCTGCATCAGCTTACCCCTTTCATAACATTTTTTGATCACCTCTGCAGCAGAGGGCCCCCAAACTAAATGTCTTAGATTTTTCAGCCCTCCTTTCCCAAAGGATTTTCTAACTCCTCATTCAGTTTTCGTAAGAAAAAAAAAACATTCTCAAAAAATGCAGGTAAACATACATTTAAGAAGAAATGGCAAGGAGGTTCCACAAAGAATTCTGGAAACTTCTCAAATGAAGGACAGTCCAGCCAGTCAGAATGACTATTTAAGGGACTATGTTCCTTCCTCCCACCCTGGAAGCCCAGATTTTCTTCCAGAAAGTCTAAATCTCCACTTTTCTCTTTGGCAACAGATAGTTTCAGACAAATAGGTTCTGAAAATCATTCTTCAGGGTTACAGATGAAAATGGGAAGAAATCCCTTCTTTGCAGGGGTAGTTCCTCATCCTCCAAACTAGACTCTTTTTTTTTTTTCACCTGTCCTTCATCACATGCTGTCTCAGAGAGTGATAGAATCAGTTCCCCCTTCTTAGGTGAAAGAAAATGCTTGGAGTCAAATTCTGGATCTTTCTTTCATAAACCTGTTTGTGATAATACACAAATTCAAAAATTATGTCAGTTCACAACCTGTTTCCTCTTCTTCCTCTGTTTCCTGGTAGGACTACATTTAAAAGATGCTTTTCATCACATTTTTATTCATTCAGACTTCAGGTGTTTCTTAAGGTTTTGTGTATCTGGATCATATTATCAGTTCTCTGCATTACACTTTGGACTATCTATTGCACCAAGAGTGTTCACAAAGTGCCTGGCTTCACTTACAGCTCATTGCAAGCTACAGGATATACACATTTTTCCATATTTTGATGACTTGCTTATTTTTGTAGAGTTTTTTCAAAGTATGAGAAATCTCTGTCTCTCTTGGGTGATAGATCTCTTACACAAGCTGGGATTCCAAGAGAACATTCAAACATCTTTCTTGACTCTTTCACACAGGATTGTGTTCTGGGACGTCAACTAGATATCACAGTTCAAAGACCTTTTCTTCCTTGGGATAAAAATATAGATATGTATATCTGGATTTATTTCTGTGGTTTTCCACTTGGAATTTGGGTACTAACAGGGAAGGTCTCAGGATTTTGGGTCTAATGGCTTCTGTGATTCACATGATGACCCTGGTAAGACTCCATATGAGAAAGATACAGTGATATCCAAAGTGTCCTTGGTCACAGCACAAACACCCCTTGTCTTTTCAGATTCCAGTGCTGGGGGTTGTCAGAAGAGAAATCACTTAGGGATAGCTGTTGTCTTCACCAAGTCTAGAACTCCCCTTCTTCATTCCTGTTCCAAAGCAGTCATCCACCACAGATGCCTTGGAATTTGTTGGGGAACAATTTCAAGAGGGATAAAAGTGCCAAGTGTCTGGGACACCGAGGACTGACACAAGCACAAAAATATAAAAGAGATGCTTTAAATGATCAGGCACTCAACTCTCTGAATCATCTTTGGACCCTGGGACCTCTTCAAGTTGTTAGAGACAATACAGCAGTCATGTGGTACATTAAGAAGCCAGTAATGGGAACCAGGTCATACCCCCTTTGCAGACTAGCCATGTTTGCTTGGGAGATAGCTTCACAGCACAGTCTCACTGTATAGGTGTCCTACATTCTGTCAGAGCAAAATTGTGTGGTAGACAAGCTGAACAGTACAAGTGTAGATTCTCATGAATAGAAACTAGATCGGGGGACTTCCAAGATTTGATCTATCTGTGGGGAGTTCCTCTATTAGACCTATATGCCTCCTGTCTGAGAATCAGCTGCTAAGATTCTGCTTCAGGATACCATGCAAGAAGTCCCAGAAAGCAGGTGCTATTTTTTCCTTGAGCAGGAATGCTACTCTATGCTTTTCTACCCTTTCCACTAATATCCAGGGTACTTCTGAAAATTCAAAGGGAATCTCACAAGATCAAAGGTTCATATGTTCATAGGTAAGTACTAGGCTAGCTGCCCTTGTGGGCCATTTTAAGCCTAGCCAATATCCTTGTTTTGTTCTCAAAATAAGCTTTCCCATTTGGTTATAGATTGGCCTTACTCATCACATAGTCGATACTTATTTATAACCCCTAATGAAAAGAACTGGGAACATCTCATACATAATTTGAGATGACACATGCATGGGGTAAATCATTTAGGAGCTGCATCTATCCATTGGTAGTACAGTGGGCAGTCTTCAGGTACATTTTCTGTTTCCCATCCATAGATTTAAGTTGCACTTGAAAATGGACAGGGATGAACTATGTTTTATGTGGATGAGGAGCCTGTTCCACTGTGAAATATACCTGTCCCTCCAAACCATTCTGTTGATGGTGCAGAAGAGGATTAGATCCCTAGACTGAGTATTTCTGATGCCATTTGACTTACTGATGTGCAGTAAATCCATCAGTAATGGGTCAGAGGATGGTTTGTATGCCAGATACAGGTCACCTCTTAGAAATCTGTAGGTTACCAACTATAGTGACAGGCCTTTTAGCCAGTCTATATAGGACATGTTGTTTAGGCCTTGTATCCTTTTAGTAAGGTACCTCTGTGGGCATTCCAGGTGTTGCATGTGTCTAGACAGATACATGCCAAAGGGGCATTATATTCCATGACTGGCCTAATGAGACCTGAATAAAAGGGGGCAATAGCACTCTTAGATCAAGACACACTCCTTTTGTTTATAAGCTGTGCAATATAGAAGGACTTTCTTACAACATTAGACACATGCTGGTCAAAAATTAGGTCATTGTCCACATACATTCCCAATAGCCATAACTGGGTCAACTCTTAGGGAGGTTTTGTCAGTGTGGTAGTTCCCTGGGTTAGTTGACTTCCCAAAGGATACAATAAAGCATTTTTTTACCATTTAGTTTCAGACCATAATTTTGACACTAGTTATTTATTTGAGGCAGTGACTCAGGGACTGCTCCTGCAAACTTAGACAGCCAGAACCCCTTGGTATTGGCTTTTACTTCAGAAAAGTAGATGCCAAACAGGAGAGGTCCCAGCACAGAACCCTGGGGGAATCCACTGGTGACTGGTCTCTTTGTGGAGGTAACTTCCTCTGTTTAGATTATCTGCATCCTGTCTTTCACCCAGTTGGCAATCCAGCAGGTGACATGGGGGTTTATTCCCAGTTTATTTAGCTTTTCTTTTATGCCTGGCTATGGAATTGTGTCAAAAGCATTGGCCAGGTCAAGGTATGTGGTTTGTACCATTTTGCCTTCACCTGTTGCTTTTGTTACCTTTTCAGAAAAATTCACCAGCCTGAGTAAGTATGATCAGCCCTTGATGATGGTTCTAGTATTTGTATGTTCCCTATGTCCTCATTGATTAATTCCATGATGAGTCTTTCCACGCTTTGACTATGAGGATGGTTGGACTTATGGGTCTGCAATTGCCTGGGTCTGTGGAAGGTACTCCCTTATGCAGGGAGCTGTTCTCCATTCTCTTCGTACAAAACCTGTATGAAGGCTGAGGTGGAACTGTGTTGTTTGAGGTGTGGCAAAATTGTGCTTCATGCTATTTAAGATGCATCCAGGGATATTGTCATGACCCATCAATACAGTATTTTTAGCTTTTGAAAGTACTTTAGGACTTGGTCTTATGTGATAACTAGAGGTGACCCACTTTCAGATGTATCTTGAGAGACAGACAGAGGAGACAGGGGTAAAGTTAGTGCTAAATTTATTTGTCAGTAGATTAGCTATATTTTCAACATCAGTGTAGGTAACATCATTCGCAATCAGCTCAGTGCATTGCTACATTGTGTTGACTCCCTTCTGGCCCAGGCAACTATGGTTCTCCTTTACTTTGGAACTGGCCAGAGGCAATTACCACAAGTTTCCTCACAGACTGGATTTACTCACATAAGAACAGGGGTGTTTGATACACCCCAACACTATTTAGCTTCAGTTGAATGCCTAGATGATATGGTTTTAATTCTTTCTAGGCACCTGTTTACTGAAGACATGCAGTAGGTACTAATGGAGGCAAGAAAGCCTGATGCTAGAACATTATATATTAGCAAATTTAAAAGGCTTTATTGTCGGTGCACCAGCAAAGTAACCAGTACCTAAAAGGGTTTTATTGTTGGTGCACCAAGAACATAATCAGTACCCATTCAGAGCTAGTCGATTTTACATATTTGTGTGAGTTACTAGCAAATGGCCATTTCGGCATTTCTGACCATGGATCCTCCTCTTTCAATAGATTCTCATGACAAAATGTTTTTGATGGGGGTTTGCATAACAGCCCCCAAAAAAGTGGTTGCTCCTCCTTGGGATCTTAATTTTGAGCTAGAAAAGCTAATGCTTGCTCCATTTGAACCTGCTAAACTGGCTGACTTGAGGTCCATCATCATCAGCAGCAGCAGCCTCATTTTTCTCAGTTCCTACATGGGGTCGGGTGTCGTGTCATCTGTTGCCATTTCTCTGTATTCAGTGCCACTCTTCTACCTTGTTCAACACTCATTCCTGACTGTCACAGGTCTTCTCTCACACAATCTGTTCACCTCATTAGGGATGCCCTTGTTTCCTCTTGCCTTCTTCTTGACTGTCTCAAATCTTCGAAAGATTATCTTTTGCTTTTCTGCACATGTGCCTGAACCACCATAATCCATTCTTTTACCTTTTTTACAATCGGAGTTACATTGGCTTCTGCTCTTGTCTCCTCATTTCTTTGTATGTCCAGCAGTGTGCATCCTACCACCCATCGCAAGAACTTCATTTCCATTGCCTCTAGCTTCCTCATCTGCTCTACCTTTACTGTTTAGGTTTATGTAGTATACAGTAGTCCTGGTCACACCACTGTTTTGTACACCTTACTTTTTAGCTTCTTTGGCCTTCTTCTGTCATACACTACACCTAACACTCTTTGCCAGCTGGCTGCAACCCCTCTGATTCTAGCTTTGACCTCTTCGTTCAGAATTTCCTTCTCTTCAACCCCCCCTCCTAGATACTGGAAGTTGTTAACCTATTCCACTATTTTCCCTTCTATCTCAATTCTCAGATTCTTCTGATTTTCTCTATTTTCTGCCATTACAACTGTTTTATCTATACTCAGTTTTATCCCACCTGCATTTTTCATTCCATTCCCCTATCCTTTGCTGAAGTTCTTGCTCAGAGTCTGTCTGCAATGCCACATCATCTGCATGCAACAACTTTGTTGATCTGTCCCCTCCGACCTGTTTGCTAATGTAGTCCATCACCAGTATGAAGAGCAGTGGGCTCAGAGCTGAACCCTAATGCATACCCACACCCACTCCCCCTAGGAACCCCTCTGTGAGACTGAACACTGTACGCATTTGAGTCATTACATCCTTGTATATAGCTTCCACTAACTCTACTAATGTTTCTGGGATTTCAAACAACCGTAGGAATGCCCAAATCAGCTTTTGTGGGATCGTATCACATGCTTTCTCCAAGTCTAGGAATGCCCAGTTGGACTCTTTCCTTATTTTTAGCTTTTTCTCAAGTATCTGTGTGACTGGAAACATTGGGTCAGTTGTGCTGCATCCTGATCTGAATCCAAACTGCTCATTTCCCATCTTACTTTCTAGTACTCTGCTTATGAGTTTATAGAAGGATAGGAGTTTGATACTCCTGTATTGCCCATGGTTGTGAACGTCATCTTTGATCTTGAAGACTGTTACTAGTATGCATATTCCTCAGTCATCAAGGATGCAGTTTTCTCTCCATACTGCTAAGAGTACCCACATGAGACATTTCACCCCTATAACACCCAACTTCTTTATCATTTCTACTGTGACCTCGTCTGAGCCTGCTGCTTTCCCTCACTTCATTTTTGTAAGTGCTGTTCTTACATTTTCTAGTGTGATCTCCTTTTCCTCTTTCATTGTAGGCTATTTTTAGGGTACTACAACTTCTCTGGGGTTTTCTTCATTCAGAAGCTGCTGTAAGTACTCCTTCCACCTGCCTTTGATGCCCTGCAGACTGGTGAGAAGGTTGATAGTGGCATCCCTTATGAAGGGTGTATGTCTATCTTCTTTATGTTTCTGTCCTTGCCTTGCAAACTAATATAGTTTCTTTGTGCCATCTACGGAATCACTTTCCAGAAACTGGTAGAGTGCCTCTGATGCCTCTTTGTTAGCCAACAAGTATTCCTTCTTAGCCTGGTCTGTCTTTTCTATCTCCCAGTTTTTCCTTCACTCCTTCTTTCTTTTGATGGCTTCCTAGATTTCTACATTCCACCACAAGCTTTTCTTAATGTACCTTATTTCCATACCTATCTTAGTCACATGTCTGTTCTGCAGTCCTCAAACATGCTGTTTTGAGGTGCTGCCATTCTTCAACTCTACCTGTTTCCTGTTCTTCTTGAGGTGCTTGAGCCCTGAGTAATGCCTTGAACTGTTTTTTTTTTTCTCTCTAGGCAACTTCTAAGTCTTCAGCCTGGTCTCTGTTGACTTTAGAGGCTTCTCTGACCACCGCTTACAGCTGATTGTGGCAACTAGTTGTTTATGCTCTGGACTGACTGTCACTGCGGATGACTTTGCAAATGCTGATTCTACCCGAGTGACCTTTCATTAATAGGAGGAAGTCTACCTGAGTTGCATGTTGGCCACACATGATTGTGATCTTGTGATTGTCTCTGTTTCTGAATCATATGTTGAGTACTATCAAACCTTTTGTCAGACAGAAATCTAGAATGGCCTCTCCTTCTTTGTTTCTGTTGCCTCAGCCATGTGGACCAAGGCAGTCCTTATATCATGTTCTGTCTGTCCTGATATGTGCATTCAGATCATCTATTATCAACACCAATTCATGTTGTCGTACTTTATCTAGTAGGTCCTGCAACTGCTTTTTGAATGCACTCTTTTCTTCACAATCACAATCCTGCTGTGGGGCATAGGCTGGGATTATGAATACTGCCGTATCATTACAGTGGTGTCTGATTACCATGCATAAATTATTAATCCACTAATTCTGATGACAGTCCTCACTGCTTTCTAAAGCCTCTACCTCACATTTCCCACACCAATTCTAGCCTTTTCATCTCCTGAATAGTAGGCTCTAGATCCCAAGCCAAGTGGCTTTTCTGCACTGCCCCTCCATCTTGACTCCTGGATCATATGATGGTTCAGCATTTTCCTCACCATCATATCATCCACTTCCAAACTCCATCCTGTCAGTGAACCTACTTTAAGAGTAGGCATTGAGGATAGGAATTCTTAGTTAATATTTGGCAGGTTGATTGGTTTTACACCCAACTTTCACTCAACAGAGATATCCCAGGTAGCCGAAGCAAGGCAAATGGACACCAATCTGCCAGTAGCTTATTGATGAGGGCTGCTGAGCTTTATGGAGTACACACACTGATCAATAGGGGAACATACACCCCTTCCACCGTTTAACATAGGTCCCAGCCATTGTTGATGTAGACCAGGTCCTCAACTCACTAATCATCAGAAAATATCCATGCCTGTTTGGTGACATTAGTGAACATGAATGAATCACCTAGAATGGTATTTTACACTACTGAGTGTCTAGCCCTGCACTGGAGCACAGTCTGTGATCCATGTTCTCCTGTCTTGAGTATACTACATACCACAGTAGATGCCCAAAGCAGTTGGTCTATACAACTCTTACCTCTAATAGAACACCATCTACAGTTTATGCTGCTGCCCATAGATCCATTCTTGGGTGAGTTTGAATTGGAAACACTCATTATGTTTTTCTCAGAGGTGGGGGGGAACTCCACAGAGACACAGGGATAACATGATAAAAGGTATTTATCAGAGGTCAAATCAAACCTCTTACATTGTGCATGGGAAACAAAGACCTTAACTATTATGCCAACTGGTCACTGGAGTGGTTCTTAACAGGGAAAACAGTTTTACTGATTTCTCTGACCTCTGCAAAGGTACCTGAGCTCCAAGCTCATATGGTGAGGCAGCTCTATCCCCTTTTCCATAGGGTTGAAGGTTTCTTTGAACTTATCCTTCTTTTTTGCCTAAAGGGTATCCTAGTTTACTTTAAGGTAAACTATCAATCTCCCCATTTTCTTTCCTGAACTCAAAAATGAAGAAGAAAGGATATTCCATACCTTGGATGCCCACAGACAACTCGGGTACCATCTTCACAAAACTAAATATTTTAGATCTTTGGATTCAATATTCCTTTGTTGTGAAGGTAGGAAGAAGGCACAACCTGTGATACAACAGACTTTTTCCAAATGGTCATCTGAGGCTATTACCTTTTATTATTCTCACCACAACAAAACTATTCCGGGCAGGTTCAAGGCACACTCTTCCATGGCCTTGGTTTCATCTATGGCTTTTTGTAAAGGATTGGATTCTATAAGTATTCTAGAAGCTGCAACTTTGTTCTCTGTACATATTTTTATAAAGCACTGTAAGTATGATTTATTCTCTATGTTAAGATCAGGCTTTGCAATGACCAGTCTGCTACTGTACTACTTTCCTTCCACCTATCAAATGTAGTAAGCTAGAGTAATCTGCAACAGTGATTAATATGATGAAAATAATACAATTGTGTAAGTAAAGTTACCATAATAGTGGATGATCGAATGATCACTACTGCAGTAGCCATGTTCTCCCTACATCCCCTTTGTTTATTTTTGTTCAGTTATTTATTTTTTGTTCTTCCTAATACTACTCTTAAAGGGCTCAGCCTCCCTCTATCTGTGGGTAGGAAAGCTCTGAAATGCCTGGCACCAAAACTTGTCATTTACAGATCTCAGCTCAGGCTGCCTGACAACTTGGACATGTGGAAGGTATCCTGAAGCCTTAGAAGCTAACCAACTGTTCTATCCTTGGCAGGATATAACCCATATCACTAAGACTTTCGCAAAAATGATCATTCAAACATCTACTGTTATGGTAAATTTACTTACACAATTGTGAACCAAAAAAAATGACCTGTGCAGTTCTTGCCACAAACCATCCACTCTAAAAGCCAAAATTAGTCTACACTGTTTATTGAAAATCAAATAAACACTCATAGTAAAAACACTGTGTGATAAACACCACCAAGAACTTTCTTTAAACACTTTTGTCCCTTTTAACATCAGGGGACTTCATCAGAGTAAAGTCTTATATTCTACCTACCTCCTTTAAATAATTTTATACAATATAATGTAAAAAAAAAATCAGTCAATCAGTTGCTAATATTAGCCAAAACAACATCATAAAACCTTCCGGTTACACCTATAATTAAGTAAAATAACTTCCTACAGAAAAATAATAATCCATTACCTAAACTTACATTATCAAATGAAATTTGTAAATCAGTTTTTAGAACAGCAATTTAACTCCTTTTTTAATCGATCTTAACTAGTTTAAGTGGATTAAGTAATTATGTTAATATATAATGTACAAATTAATAATAATAAACAGAATCACCGTTGATTATCTTGATGTTAATAAACTTGAAATAAAACTAGATCTGTATTTAAGCAGCTTAATAATAGACATATGGCCATTTAAACCTGGACTCGTGAAGGCATCCAATATTATTTGCCAAATAAGTTCCCTCCTTATCAACAAGTTATCAATATCACCACCCCATTCATCTAAAACACATGATCAATAACAAAAAAGGCATTCTTTTAATACTGACACAACCAAATGAGTGCCTAAATAAGGCATTAGTCGCTTTGTGTCTCCTAATATCATTAAGATGTTCTTTCATTCTGTCCTTCAATTTTCTTTTGGTTTTCCCCACATAAAAAAGCATTACATGCAGAGCATATTGCCAAATATACAACCTTGGAAGTATTACAACTGAGGTAGCTGGGACAAGGGATGACTCTATTGTAACTTATAATACTAATGTAGGGTCCCTCTTGTGTGTACCTATACATGCTGCACCCTCCACACTTAACCATCAACTTTTTTTTTGCTTCTACCTTACAAGGGTGTATTTCTGTAATGTTTTTAAAGTTGAATCCTTTAGTGTACACTCTGTGTGGGAAACTACCTATTTTTAACTTTAATTCATAGGTAAAAATATTACCCCCAATCTTGCTTAACTACATCAATGTACAGATCACAATCTATACTAAAAGGTAAAACTAAACAGGATTTATCAGAGTCAAAATGCACATCCACTTCTGTTTTACCTAACTTTGCATCAAAACACAGTAGTGGATGACATTTAGTTTGTCTGCCATGGGTCGCTTCATTTTTAAGGTTCAAGAGTAAAGAATTTGGGTATCCCCTAACCCAAAACAAATGTAAGGTGTTCTTAACCTTGCTCAAAAAAAAAAAAAAATTAAGAATTCTCATTAATCTAACTATTTGACCCCTTGCAATACACCTTTTCTGATGTAGAGGGTGACAACTGGAAACATGTAAATAAGAATTACAAAATGTTTCTTTCCCAATAAATATTGGAGGTATATTTTTGTAGCCTTCTCTCTTTCCCATAGAAACATCAAGGTAGTTCATCTTATCAACCTGATCCTGGTAGGTAAATTTCAAAAAAGTTGTAGTGTCATCCAAGTAATCAATAAACCTATATAACTCTTCAATATCTCCTCTCCAAAACAGTAAAATGTTATCCAGGAACCTAAAATAGGCCAATACATTTTTGAAAAAAATATGTCTTAAAAACAAAATGTATTTCCCAGTGGGCCAGTACTGCATTTGCATAAATGGGGGCACAAGCGGCCTCCATCTCTGATCTTGCAGTCCGGTAAAAGAATTCATCCTCATAGAAATAATTATCAAATAAGACTAATTCCAAAAGGATTTATATAACAGATAGTTCTTGGCTTCTCCAGTCACTGTTTTCTTCCACCTGTTCTACAAATATTCCAAACCAATTTGATGAGGTGCTATGGAAAATAAAGTAACCACATCAGCTGTAACAAATAATACTGCAGGATCAAAAGGAACATTGTTAAGCTCTTGTAATAAGTGCTGAGAATCTTTCAGTATGTAATTTACATTTCTAAACAATTTCTTACATGTTCTATCAATGAAATTTGCAAGTGGCTGAGTTTTTGAGCCTTTAGCAGCCACTATTGGCCCAAAGGAGTATCCTCATGATTTTTATGGTCCTTTGGAATACCAAAAATAGATGTAATTCTCAGATACCTAATATTCAAAAAATCTAAAATCTCATCATCAGTAACATTTTGTAATAGCATGTCCCTCAACCAGTAGTCTAACTTTGAATATACCATATTTAACTCATTTCTTTATACTTAAATATAAGTATGGATATCAGATAAAATAAGTTGGATTTTACTCAAATAATCAATACTATCCATTAAACAATTCTTTCCTTTTCTCTATTTTAATAATGCAAAATTTATGACGGTTACTTAGTTTTTTAATTAATAATCTCTCATCTTTGTCTTTATTATTCACATGAGCTTATTTCTCAGCGTTAATTTTCCTAAATTGCCCTTCACATACTCTTTCAAAAGCAGACACTATTTGATTGGGTGGAGAAAAGAAGGTACTTTTCCTTTTATAAAACGTATTATCGGGTAACTTCCTGGGTGCATTCTCAAAAAGCAATTTAAAATTTAAAGCCCTTGTAAGTAACTGTAATTGTAAAATAACCTTTACTGTATCCATTCTAAAACTAGGAATGAATGTAAAACCCTTTTGAAAAGCTTTCATAAAAGATGTCCAGGGCTCAAAACTCTGTAATTAAAATTTTTAAAATCACTTAAGTCACCCAGGATCTTTCCATGAATCAGTTCCAATTATTTGTCTTTCGCCTTCCATTTCTCCCCTTCTTCCTGTAATGTCCTTTAAACCTAAACAATGAAACGAGCACTGGAGTTGGATCTTCCAAAATAGAAATATCTCAAACAAAACAAGAACCAGGCCACCTGAAGCTGTCTCCCAAATCATGTTTAATAAAGCCAACAACACAATAAAAACTTTCTGAAAAAAATAAATAAATAAAATCTCTCCACAGTTAAGCACTTTTGTCATTTCTTGACATCTTTAGAACTGTGAAGGAAGAACTACAACTTGCTTTAAAATACTTGAATGAATGAACAGTCAAATGCGAGCTGCTCTTGCCCGCATGGAGAACTTTGTGCAACTGAAAGCCATGTTTTTGGAAAGAGAACACACTTCATCTCTTATTTTGGATATGCAGGAAAAGGTGTGGGCTGGTAGAAAGGACAAATATGCCCCCATTATTTTATGTGATATTAAAGATGTCAGTAGACATGAAAACCAATGCGACTTTCAGGCCAACATGGTATTGCATTTTTCCTTAAACTCCAGAGAGATTCAGGGGATTATACAGAAGAACTGTTTTTTATTACAGCAAGATATCTCGATTTGTAGGTACTTTCAGGAGGGGCACTCATTTATGTTCAGGAACAAGAAGAACATCAAACTACTGTTGGAAATGCCTGTTAAACCTGATTTTGGTTTTCTGACCACTAGGAAATGTGGGCGGTGTAAGCAGTGTTGTTTTATCAATGTTGATCCTGATGACTTTTGGAGAACAAGACTTTACAGTATATATAAAAGGGAAAAGTTTCATTGCTGGTCAGAACATGTGGTTTACTTGGCTACCTGTGATTCATGCTTTTTACATGGGTAAAACCCAGAACTCATTAAACAAGAGGATATACCAGCGTGACTATAGCAGTAGGCACAGTGACTGTAAAAGTACCTTGGCTAGACATGTGAGCACTTGCATGTATTTTAAAAAGTTTAGTTTTTTGATCTTGGAGCAAATTGAACTGGGGGCATATTCAGGTGATTAGAGAAACAGACTGTTACAAGAGGAAATGAAATGGCAGCTTAAGTTAGATGCTGTGAGTGTACCAGGACTGAATGACAATATTTTGATTGAGTGAGCTGCAGGCAAGAGCAGCTCACATTTGACTGTTTTAAACAGTTTGACAGGCTTATTACTGTGACTATATTGGGTTTTGAATTAAATGTTGTCTTAAGTTTAAGAATGGGGTTTTGCTGTCAGCACTGTATGCCTTTAAATTATAAGTGCCTTTAAATCACAAGATACAATGGCTGGTGGTTGTAAAGGGCTGTGTTATGAACACCTGATTTCATTTAAGTATTTTAAAGGAAGTTGTTCTTCCTTCACAGTTCAGAAGATGTCAAGACATGATGAAAGCACTTAACTGTGAAGAGTTTTTATTTTTTTTATTTTTCAGAAAGTTTTTATTGTGTTGTTGTTACCGAAGTGTTTGTTTTATTGGCTTTATTAAACATGATTTGGGAGTGAGCTTTGAGCAGCCTGGTTCTTGTTTTTTTCTGTAATATCCTTGATAACTGTCCTGAGCTGGTCCATTTGGTTTCTGTCCCTGATGTTTCGCTATTCTTTCAGACTACCGAACAAGTTGTTCTCCTAAACAATTGGTGTCATTCGATGTTTCCCTTTTTGAGTCAGCTGGCAAACTATTGTTGAATTCTCTGTTTTCTTCCAATCTGTCAGTTTTTTGACATTTTTATTCTTTAGAATGGGGTATGCTGTTGTATTAGCATAATCCCTTTAGTCTTGATCAAGCATTTTTCATTTTATGTTTTTTTGTTAACAGCTACAGATTTGTCCACTTTGGCAAAAATTTCCAAGTATTCCTTATTTTAATGGTTATAATTATTGTAATAAATCCTTGGAAATAAATGATTTCATATCTTTAATTTCCTTATCTAAGATGGCCAATTTCCAGGGCCAGTTTTACTTAAAATTTATTAACATCAACTTAATCAAAGTTGTTTTTGCTTATTATTATTATTAATAATTTTTTACATTATACATTATTATTATAATTAATTAATTCACTTAAGCTATTTAAGATTTATTGAAAAAGGAGTTAAACTGCTTTTCTAAAAATTGATTTATGAATTGCATTTGACAATGGATTATTACTTTACTGCAGGAAGTAATTGTTACTTAATTATAGATGTAACCAAAAGCTTTTATGATGGTGTTTTGGCTAATATTATTGATTGATTGATGAGCTTTTTTTTTCATCATATTGTATAAAGGTTATTTAAAGGAGGTAGGTAGAGTATAAGACTTTACTCTGATGAAGTCCCCTGATGTTAATAGGGACAAAAGTGCTTAAGGAGAATTATTGGCTGTTTTTGTTACATAGCGATTTTACTATGAGTGTTTGCTTTTCAGTAAACAATGTGGACTAATTTCAGATTGGCTAGTTTGTGGCAAGTACTTACACAATTGTACTTTTTTGTTTCAGTAAGTATATATTTTTCCTTTTTGATGCATCTTTGATTGCTGTATCTGATTCTATTTTGCTAGTATTTGTATTCCTCTGACTAATGTGTAATATCTATATCAACCGCTTTATATGAAGCTTTGTTTTTCATGATCTATTTTGTTAAGCATTCATTCAGGTGGCCATGGTGGTGCAACGGTTAGCATTGTTGCCTCACAGCAAGAGGTTCTCCGGTTCGATTCTCGGCTGGGGTGCCTTCTGTGCGGAGTCTGCATGTCCTCCCTGTGGTCGCATGGGTTTCCTCCGGGTGCTCCGGTTTCCTATCACATTTCAAAGACATGCTGTAGGTGGATTGGACATTCTAAATTGGCCCTAGGCATGAGTGCGTGCATGTGTGTGCCTTCCATGGAAGGTTGGGCGCTGGGCTGGCAACTTGACACCATAAAACTCTACTGCCAATCATGAGCAGACAGGTGATCCACTGTGGTGACCTCTAACCAGGAAAAGCCAAAATAGGAAGAAGAAGATTTTGTTAAACATTCATTAAACAAAATGAAGCGTGCATATGCCTTCTTCTCAAATTGCTATTACTGTATGGTTAGCATTTCAAAATAACTCCGTTCACTTCACCTCAACTAAAAATTTATTATAAGGGTTCATCTCAACGTACTCTACAAAAAGAAAATAAATACAGTTTGTATGTGGATCCCATTGCCCTTTAAATCACTCTTTTCATCTTTCTCCTCTTGCTTTTCCATCCATGTCAATATGTGATACATGAATTTAATGTTTTGGCTTGACACAACTTCAGCAAAGCTTTAATGTAACTCCACACAGGTGTCTCAATGACAGAATGATCCATTGAATCAAAGCAGATATACACAAGGGAACTAATAAATGGAATCCCATCAGATGGCTTGGGTTTGTTAATAGTTAACCTCACTTACAGCACTGAATCAACCTTCACTTGGACACTGCAACTGAATTAACAAGCCCATCTTTGTCAGCAATATCACATTTGTTGTAGGATGTACATTGAGGCATTTATTTGGTTGTTACCTATGATTATGAGCAATCCTTCTAAATCATGACCTGGGCTACACAAAGTTAAATGCAGTGCAAATAGAAAGCTTAGTGTATAGCATCAGCATATTTGTAGGATGTAGAAGGAAAACAGAATAAAATGCAAGAACTGACATTGACAGGTGGAGAACAACTGCACTGAACCCACTGAATATGTTCAAAAGGCTTACTGCTCTAAAAGTCAAAATATGGCTGCAGTGTCATATAACACTTAATGAATAAAATATCAATGATGTACAACGTTGACAGCTGACAATGTTGTACAAGATGTAAATGTCATACTTCCTGTACACACAGTTGTACATCAGAACATTGACTAACACCATGGTGGCACATAGTCAAGTCTCAGCTCATCCGGGATGTTTGGAGGATCTGTATGAGACCATCACTTCCTTAAAAGAGAAAAATGTTCAAGTTGGTTATATTTATGTGTGAAGACTAGTAAAAATAAGACGTACTTGGCATGTAGGCAGAAACTGATGGGTAAGTGTTAAGGGATGGCAGTCCCTTCATCAGGACTAGCTGAGGAGGAACTGCTGAAAAGTAGCACGTCAGCACCTACCTCATGTGGCAGAAGTTGACAAATAATGGACAATTAAGGACACAGTTAGCCATATCTCAAGATACACTTTGTCTGGTAGTGGAAATTAAGTCCAACATGTCATTGGCGGCCATTATAAGTATATCTTTCAAAGAGAGCATTTTGCAGAGGATAAATAGGATACAGAAGCAGGCACTAGTAGGAAATCATAGAGAAGAACTCACACTGTAGGCACTTGAGCAGAGGCTTTTCTTCTGATGAGTGACACATTTATGCAGAAAACCTTAAGAGATAGTTGTGGTGGTGTTATGGTGGTGGTATCAGCAAAGCAGGACCTGGTAGACCCAAGTACGGCTACAGCCTGGGTGACAAATAGGACATTTCTTATCAAAGATAATGTCTGTCAATAGCTCTACAGCATTCATAGATGTGTTAAATGTGCTGAGTAGAGAAAATGCATTCCCTTAGTGTTCTGCCTAATGTCACACAAATCATTGTGAGTGTATAACCTCATGTGGCAGGTGAGCTATGAATTGGTGTATGCATGTGAAATAACTGCTAACATTAGGTACATTGTGTGACTTTGAGGTTGCAGCAATACATGTGTACAGAGGAATATGCCTAGAGCAAACAGTAAAGGATGCTTGCTACATTTCTGATAAAACATATGATGTAAGGTGCATCAAATGGGTTTGTCCATGCTACATTGGTAGAGCAAAACATTTCAGGTGAATGTGGAAAAACTTTTAGCTCTCACCATTTTACATGGGGATGAGGCATTGTAGGCATATAACGGTTTGTGCTTATCTTTGCCTCCTGCAGCTGGCAAAATACTGCATTATTTTAAGGAATGGCACGTGCCTGGGAAACACAAACTTCACCACCAGGTCTAATGTGATTCCCTGCTTCCCTCCACTATTCCCAATTAAGTTCTGGAATGCGAGTGACCACAATGAGTTTTGTCTCCCTTGCACACAAAACATTGTACAGACATGGCATTGTAGGATACGTTGACTGCTAGGTCACGGGATATCTGATCAATTGGCAGTGATATCAATGATATTCAGGAACAAAACAGATCTAATGAGCTTCATGTACATTTATCTGCAGCTATTCCACTTTCACCCGCCAGAGCATAACTGAGACACAGCCATGGGCAGCTTGCTAAACTGATAACAGACAGTTCTGCACTGTGTTTTGATTTTCTCAAGGCTGATGCAGTACTTTTTAAAATGTAAGTTGTGGCATAATTGCCTGATTTACTAACATATTTCAGAATCACTAATACCCTTCCATTCATTTTTTGGCCTTGTCGTTATCTGTATCTTTTCCTCTATTTTATCATTCCATGTTGTGTTTGCACAGAGCTTAAGTGATCACTTCATAGGTTAGTACTAAGCTAACTGTCCTTGTGAGCCATTTTAAGCCTAGCCAATTATCCCTTGTGAGACTCAAACCCTGCACCTTGTGTTTGTAAGGTAAACACCTTAACCATTAGGCCACGCTCCCAACCCCTTGTGGCACAGTATTTCCTGTATGTGTGATGGACATGTGGCATTCACTACTTTACTGAATCTGAGATGAGCCAGCAAACTGCTATCTATGTTCTATTTGATTTCTGCTGGGTTTTGCTTTGGTATAGTTGTGAGCTGTAGTAGTGTTTCCAGTGCAAACATTATTTGTTGGACATCAAGTATGGGGATGAAGACAGTCAGTGTTTTGATACGGCATGGATTTGGTCTAGACCACTTCTACGCTTAACCATTAGGCCATGCTCCCAACCCTTTGCGGCACAATATTTCCTGTATGTGTGATGGACATGTGGCATTCACTACTTTGCTGAATCTGAGATGAGCCAGCAAACTGCTATCTATGTTCTATTTGATTTCTGCTGGGTTTTGCTTTGGTATAGTTGTGAGCTATAGTAGTGTTTCCAGTGCAAACATTATTTGTTGGACATCAAGTATGGGGATGAAGACAGTCAATGTTTTGATACGGCATGGATTCGGTCTAGACCAGTTTTACGCTGCCAAGGTTGCCATTCAGTCTTTTTAATGCAATGGGTGATAGATGCACTAAGTCATCAATATTATGTCTTTGACCATTACAGCAATGGTTAATCTTTTGAATATATCCCATGTAAAAACTGTAATTCTTGTGTATACTTTGAATATGGTAGAAAAAAAACAGAATACTGTTGGAATTGCTAGATCAATAACAGGTGACTAAGGAATCAACTGGGTAATCAAAATCTGGGCCATAATATCTTGAGGACAAAGACCTTAGTGTGAGTTAAAGATTGAGAAGTAGCTTGCAAGTGAAGAAGGGATATAATTAAACTGCACAGAAAACAAGACTAAGAGGAAAGGTCATTGCAACGTTTCTATTCACTTGTAACTGTGTCTGATCACTAGATGCAGGCACCTTTGTCTGCGTGCTGACTTGGGAGTATTGCACAACAAATGGGCTCACATAGAATCATACTGTATTGTTATACACACTGATAGAATCAAATCCGGAGCCAAAGCATGAGCTTGGGAAATACAGGTAGTGTAAAAGGAAAAATTCTTTATTTTCTCCAAGACCTAATGATACATTACCTGTGATACTGAAATGCACAGTTGCAGATACTGCAGCCTTGGATAAACATTAATAAAATAAAGACATTTCAAGGGAGAGTCATTAGACTGCATTTAAACCATATGAGTAAAGAGCAGGTAATCTTATTATTCTGACACAGTAGAACAAGGGAGGATGATCAACTGAGGTAAGAAGCCAAGTTGAGAAGAATCATGTGAAATCACATTGAGTGATAACCTGATGATAGCATTCACCAGGACACAATGTTGATTCAGCATGTAAGCAACAATATCTGAAAGGTTGCTTTGAGTGTATGTGACATAACTTTCTAAATCAGTCTTCATAGAATGTTATTAATGGTCAGAACAAGCAACTTCAAATACACATACATTTGATAATAAAAGAAGTGAAAGGTAACATCAGAACAAATTTTTTTGGATAGAGTGATTTTATACTGTTTTTAGTAACGTAGACAGAAAAAGCATTAGTAAAACATACAGTCTCCACCTGACAATGTATTGAAATATATTACTGCTTTCAGCAGTTATTACTATAATTTGTGGTCTTAAATTACTACTGTATAGCTACTGTATAGCTTTTACATGCAGAAGTTTTCATTCATTATCTTATACCCATGTTGTCCTTTTCAAGCTTATGGGAAACCAGAACCTATCCATTTATGTACTGGTCAGAAGGCATTGAAGCAATCCTTACTTTGTGTTCAACAAAGGACCTGCCAGATGGCTCCACTAACTTTGCTCACTTGGCCCATTTGTTCCATTGAAGGTGATGGACAGGTGTACCAGGGCCAGGCAAAAATCTTATGACCCATTTGTTCCTGCCTGGGGTGCCTCATCAGCCAATATATTCCCCTTCTAAGTTGATAGTCAGCTGCGGGTGAACAGACCAACTACCAGATCCAGTGGGGGTGGTCTCCCCTTCCCCATCTTTGTGGCAACTCCACAATTTCTGCATCTATTGCTGATTGACTTGGGGACTGTACCTTTATATATTATTTTGGCTACATGCGTAAGCATTGCAGTAGCAGCATATACTCAGAGGCTCATAGATCATAGGTGCAACACCTAGTGAATACACTAGGTGTCACTCAAGTGGTGAACCAGAACCTCTGCCTTTTCCACCTCACCATCCCCGATGATGGACAAGCTAACTGCAGCAGCAGCTGCTCATGTGATTTTTCCTCCATCCTGCTCCTACAGACACCTGGGACACCAGCTGAACTTATCACTTGGGTCAGATTTTGTGCTTTATCTCTCTACACCATGGAGCTGGCTGGGAGCAAACCAGTTCTTCATGTAAGACCAGTCCATTACAGAGCATCCAGAGACACTCGTATAATATAACACAGCTACTAATAATTTTATAGTATAGCAAATCTACCTAAAAACATGTCTTTGAGATATGGGAGAAAACTGTCTTACACAGTGAAAACATACATTCACACACACACACACACGCACACACGCACACACGCACACATATACACATACACGCACACACGCACACACACACACGCACGCACTGACTTGAAGACTCTGTAGCAGGCACCCTAGCTGGAAAGAAACTGCAGGAAGTGCTGTTAGGTAGTAAGACTGCGCTGCTGATGTGCAGCATTATACATCAGGAAATATGTCATCACAACTGTTACATCTTCCGCATAGGTAGAGAAGGTATAACAAATACCGTCCAGTTGATTGCCACATAACTCATCTTTGGTGTGGTTGTATATTCCTTTCTTAATGCTTACTAAAAGATTTAGTTATTTTTTATGCAAAAAAGACTTTAATGTGGGTATGGAAAAACGTTATTCTACGTAAGTGAAAGAAACCAGCTGGTAGCTCCTCGTGTGCGCACACAGACCCAGTCCATCTCATAAACACACGCACGCACGCACGCGCGCGCACACACACACAAACACACGCCCACAGCATATCTGAAGCTGTTATAAAACTTAAAAGCTGCAGTCGTTGCTTCTGGTTTCAAAACCTGTGAAATGAGTCTTGATTTAAAAAATAAGGCAGAAATAATATGGCTAAAGTATGAAATATAACAAAAAACAGTCCACAATGCTACAGCTTTGCTTTACAACAGTATCTTTGCAGTTAAATCCACCATTCTTTGAAAACTCTAACCAGTCACACAGGACATTTATTAAATAGAAAGAAGATACTTAATACACATACATTATGATACAAATTAATTAGGAGTCTTGCATCAAAGTACGAAGTACAGATATTTTGTGGTGAGTATCCAGACTAGTGATGAGATTGCAAACAGTCATTTGTTGTGCAGAGAGCTAGCTACCACATCTCCTTTGTTTGGATTGTACCATCCAGAACTCTTTTTTATTATAAAGATTATCTCAGACATTTGAGATTATATTCAATCTATGCTCCTCGCTTTTTATTTTATTTATGCATTGGATTGTTTATTTTTGTGCTTGAATTTACTCTTTGATGGTGGTGTACCTTGTCCCTTTCTGGCTGTTGATTTTATGCACAGATATAGTTTTTATACCGTTTAGCATAACGTTTGATATTTAAGATATTAAAGAATACTGTTTGCATTTTGCACAATTCTTTACATTTTCAGTATTTTAAAACTATTAAATGATGGTCCCATTTTAGAACATCAATTACAGAGGTATAAATCACTAGAAAAATTCAGGTATTATAAAAATATTCCTAACTAGTGAGATACTAGCAGACAAAACAGTGTAATTTCCCATTACATTTCTGCTTATTATACACTAAACACCTTCAATTAATTAAAATAGCTTACTTTTTCACACTACTGGGACTTCTCCTTTCTACTTTTTTTAATTTGTAAGAAAATTATAAACTGATAACGTTTCCATTATGTGTAATTTATTAGAAGTTCTACTGGGAACAATTTCATTACTAATAATAACAGTATTAGACAATGTTTACATCTGCTTTTTTCTTAACTGGGATGATTAGGAAGGTTAAGTGTATCATACTGCACTAGCAGTAATTTATTGTATGAACTTAATTAATTAATGACTGCATAAATTGACTTCTAGCTCCATAGGGATGACAGGTCCCACCTCAGGGACTTATTTGTAATATGTCATTGTGGAATAATAATTATAAAATAAAGCAGACTTTCCAAAGACCATTGTTTCTTGTAATGTCTCTGCGTTGGAAGAGTTGCCATCATTTGTGGGAAGTGAAAATTGTTCAAACAAATTAAAAATTGCTGTTCACATACTGTTCGCTAATTCTTCTATATTTCCAAACACATATTCTGTTTTATTGCAATTTTATATTATTTATAATTTAAACACAAAGTATACCAGTGAGTGAGCTGTTTTTAATTAGAATTACAAATGTAAAGTTTTAATGATTTACCAGTTTTACCAGTTTCTTAAATATAATACAAATTGTGACTGGGATTTATTGTGCACATTCCTAGATCCAAATGTGTAGGATAGATTAGAAACAACTTGCTGAGTATATCCTGCCAGTTCTGCATATTAGATAGTATGAACAGCCAGATCTTTTGTGCTCAGTACATATACTGATGGGCATGATTAGGAAGAGATGTTTGAAGATGTTGACACTAGCGTGCTACTTAGACACTCAACAAGGGTGTTAAGAGTTACCCAGTCATTAATTTGTTTGACCACCCCTATTCCAGTCATAGACTTGTTATAGTTACTCATGTGGTTAGGCTATCCTCGCCCAATAACTGTGTTGGAGAGTTCCTTAATTAGACATTTAGATTCCCTGGTTCTTTACCCTGCTGCGTACTTCAGATCATGTGGAGTACTGCAGGGTGTGGATAGAGTGCCACCCAGAAAAATTTGCAGCCCGCAGTTCACATTTCTCCCAGACATGTATACTGTGACACCACATATTCTGTGGTATACCTGGTATGTTCAACATCCAATAGTTAACTATTGAACTATTGTGTTATATACTGTGAGAATTTCTTAAGGTCAGGCATGTCCATGGTATAGGTGCTCTTCCCAGGACTCCTTGTACTGAATTAGACCAGTTCCCTGGTTGCTGCTGCTTCTTCCCTCATGCGACAACCAGTGCCCCTTACTTATTTTTAAACTTTACTCATCACTGTATAAGTTAACATTGTCACCAGTGTTCTCCTAGACTGATATTCAACATTTCCAAGAAGAACAGTAATGAACATGTTGATCTCTGTTAGAGTAACAATCAGCAGTGGGTAATGGCGATAAACTGCATGGCCATTATTCATACAAGCAGGACTGGATAATGGTAATGGTCGCAGCACCTAGAGAATCAGTTTTGCTTGTGCTAGAACTGCTGTACTATTGCCATGCAGCAGTCTGCATTCTGGATGTTGTACGATGAAACAAGGCACATACTTGCATCGATTGTTGGCATCTATTTTTGTGGGATTATTTCTGTTCAAGAACTGGGTCTAAGGTCTCCGGGATAACCTATGATTACTGAAAGGCTCTATATGCTATTGCTTTTTTCTTATCTCAGTAATCTGGTTTCAGGACTTAACTTTCAGTTATTTGGATCTTTATTTCTGGATCCATAAATAGATTTCAGAAAAGAATATTACCACACTTCTAAATTGCAAACACTAAAGCATAAATTATATTAAGAAATTCAGTAGTAATTTTTAATGTAATATCCCAAGTGAACTTTTAAAAGCGCATTTGTTAATTCAGTATCTGGTCTAGTGTGCCTGTGTTTAGTGAATTATGCATGCAGTATATCTGACACCTTTTGCTTGGCAAAATTAGTAAGTTAGCATTTTTTGTATATCTGAGGGACATCCATTTTTTTGCCACTTCTTGTATCTTTATGTGAAAAGCTGCTCTGGTATTCTGCAAGTCTGCTGCAAAGAAAAAAAAATGATACTGTGGTATTAGGAGGCAGAATTAATATTTTTTTTCTCTGTGCGGAATTAGTACAAATGTTTTTACATTTCTAAATCAGTTTCATATTATGCATTTGTACAAAAATGCATGTTTTATACTATATTTAGTTTTGCAGTACTTCAGAAATATATCACTTTACACTCAAGAAAAATGTTTCTTTTCAGATTAGAAATTGGAGATTTTTCAGATGTTATACGCATTTAGTTTCTAAGTTTTGGAAAATGTTTTGCTGTGGTGATATACACTTGCCACTACTTATCTCCTCCCCATACGTCTTTAGGGAGCTGCCATCCTCACTAACCTCCAAGCTTCAAAAAAATTAGAACTTGAACAATGGTCTAAGAAATTTGCTAAATTTGCAGCAAATACCCCTTTCAGAACTCACCACTGTATTGCACTAAAAGCCTAAATTGATTAGAACTGCCCTATCAGCTACCATATTACACAACTTCTTACCACCTTTAAAATTACCCAGCATCCATCTGCCTATCTGGCACTAAAAATAACATTCTACACAACTATGTTCCCAGTTGGTCATTGTGATCCAGTGACAAAAAACTACTGTGTGTATACAAACCTATCAAATCTGCTGGGCATTGTCTGTATTGGTACAAGGTTGCTAAGGCCTGGAATTCCTTACCTGTATCCATTCAGGTCAATACCCTCCCATCATCTTTCAAAACCACTGTGTACAACTTTCTAGCTAAAATTTGGCTCTGTATTTGCTCAAAACCAGGATAAACTATATCCCTAAATGTGAACAAGTACCTTTATGTTTCTTATACGTCCTTACTCTCCCTTCTTCACTTACTTCCTTACTTCTATCAAATTTTCTTCCCAGATTTTCTCTATAAATATACCATAAGCCTGTTTTTCCCTCACTTCATATTCCTTCATAGTCTAATACAATTCCTGTTTGTATCAAACTAACTTACCTTTAATTTCTCTACAAACTGTCTAAAATTTCTCTAAATATTAATTATTGTTATATAACTTGTATCAATTCTTAACCAATGTTTTTATATTATGACTAATTTGTTATAATTATTTAAAATGTAGATGTTTTTGTTTTATTTTTGAAGATTGTAAAATTATTTTTCTTAAAATGTTTTATAATAATTTGGACCATTTTTTCCTTGGGCCTGTGCTGAAAATGGGCTTCTACCCAGTTGGTCTTTCCCAGAAATCAAATGTCAAATGTCAGTAAATAAATAAACATAGGAAAATTGTCATAAGATAATAATAAATAGTAGAAACAGAGAAGCTGTGAACTTTTGCCATTTTAAATGTCTACTCACATTAATTCAGTAAACATCTATATTTTTATGTAGCATAGTAACTTCATGTTGTATTGGGGAACTCATTATTTCTGTTTAAAATATTTTCTATATCTCAAAGCTTGACTTTTTGGTACCATAAAAAGATTTATTTTAACGTCTGTTAATTTGCCCTTTTTCCTTGAAGTGGGAGTGTGAAAAGAGTGTGTCACAGTTTGCAACTGTACTCCTGATTAGTAAGGAGCTTAAGTGTCTGTTCCAAATGTCACCAGAGACACTTTGTTCATTATCAATACTAAATGTGACTTCTGACATTTCTACTGTATCCTAGATTTAAAGTCTGTTCTTTTTTTCATTTTAACTGGTGTACATTTACCAAACTTTGTTCAAAGCTGCATACTTATGAGATATGCCTTCTCCTTTCTCTACGTCAGTTTATTTGTTTTTGAAACTTCTAAAGTTTCACAAAAAAAAAGGGGGGGACACCTCTCTATCAATTAATTATATCTTGTCCTTTAGCAAGGAAAGAAAAGAAATAATGTTCATTCAACAGTTTCACCCTTTGATTTCACCTATATTTATTTAGTTCCATTTTTATGTTAGTAATACATTTCCTTGTCAAGGTAAGAAACTTTCAAAGCAGAAAAGGCTGAGAAAATAGATTTGTGTTCAGTAACTGAGAATTTGGTAGCACAACCTCATTAGCTTTGCATAACTCTGCTACTCTCAAATAATGACATTAAACTGTGCCCAAATATATGATACCAAGTGCACAGACTCAAACCCATACACCCCTCTAAAACAGTCAGTGGTATTTGCTGTCAGTGACCTGAGATCACCAATGGCCTCAGATCTCTGGTAGGGTCAGCCATAAGATAAAGGGCAGAGCAGCAGCAGCCCTGGCTCTTATCTTGTGGGAGGGTTAAAGGGAAACCACTGTTTTTTTGATGTCTCATTTAGACCAGATGCCTGAAAGGGGCAATGGAAGGACATCAGGATGTAATTTGCTTACACTAGTCTCCCAGTTTAGGGATTCTGGCTAGGTTCATGTACCTGAAGTTCAAGGATCCTGGTGCCATTTTCCATGGGCACCACTGGTATTTGCACAGTAAAATCAACTCCCTGAGTAGTTGTGGGCTGACTTGGCAATAGGATTATGTCAAGGATAGATGGTTAAGGAGCAATAGTTGCTCCAGGGAGAGAGGCTACAGTAACAGGGAGACCAGCCAGATAAGTAAGTGCTCTGTGTGGGGAGATTAACTAAAAAAAACTGTCAGTAATATTTAAGTGGTACTAATGAAACCACCGAAGAGTAGAAATGCAACTATCTCCAGATGTGCACCTTTTATTCATCTCCAGGCAGAAGACTAATGTGCAGACCTTAAAAGTGCACTCTTATCAGGATCAGAGGACTGGATAGCATCACCCTGCTGTATACTAGTTCCTAGAAATATCTCAGGAGGGGTGCTAATTAG
Organism: Protopterus annectens; assembly: GCF_019279795.1. Classification (NCBI taxonomy): domain Eukaryota; kingdom Metazoa; phylum Chordata; order Ceratodontiformes; family Protopteridae; genus Protopterus; species Protopterus annectens. The sequence continues at coordinate 372,198,634 of NC_056739.1, read as the reverse complement.
TGTCTTAATACTGTGTAACAATATTAACTATGAGAACAGTTGAATAGACTATTTGCCATTACCTCTAGTAGACAACTAAAGTATGCAGGACATCATGCTTTTGTTTCTTCTGTATGTGTTTCTAACCTGCAACCTTGGCATAAATATGAAAAAAAATCATTGTTTTGCTAAATTACAGAACCTATTACAGCAACAAGGAAATTGGTCATTTATTTTCTAAGCAGAAGAATGATGGTCACTTCAGCCAACTGCCTCCACCTCATTAACTGAAAAAAGTCCCACTTGTGAATTGTATCTCTGACTTATACATTCTAAAAAAAATGGGATAACCCTAGGGAGAAGTCTATTTTTTAACTTGCAATAAGGTTCCTGTAAGCATTTTATCCTTGATCTTTTAACTAGTAGTGTCCTGCAAAAACTGAGTCACCATCTTTCTAGTGACAAGATGTGCTTTATCAGCACATCCTTTCAATTCCTGAGCCTGACTGTAGCATGCCTTTCTGCACAGTTGGTGTAACTGCATCCTTAAGTCCATTTCTGAAAACAAAGAATATAAGCCCTTATCAGTTCCAGTTCCAGTTATTATTTTTCCCCAAAGTGAAGTACTTTGCAACAGTGAACTGCTCCTTCATATTTCCATTTGTATGCCATTTTAAAGCATTATTTCCATCATAGTATGTTAATTGGACTTACAACTATTATGCTAAGATACTAGGCAATGTCAAATGCTATAATTTCAGTCCATAACATGAGTCAAAGAAATAATTGAAGAAAAGCAAGTATAGGTAAGATGCTGAAAATCTGATAGTATGCTGTCATACTGTACAATAATATGTTGACATTTTAGCTGTATGTAAGCTGCCCACATGTATCCATTAAAGAGGAGTTGTGTGCTGTTAAATATGATTCCATAGCTGCTGCAGCACAGAGGAAAATAGATCCATAGCATTAGCTTCAATCAGATAATAGGGCAGGATATTATGCTCTTCTAAACAGTGTAGAGTTAGAAAAAGCCAGTTAGCTAAAGGGGAAGGCATGCGGAATACAGACAAGATCTGAGAGAAACAGGAAGTCGTAAGAATAAAAGTGAGGAAAGTTCTATAGAAGAGTAGCTTAAAGGATGCACTTGGTAGGGGCAACAGCCAGAAGGAGTGAACACATCTTAAAACTTAGCAGCTCGTATATTTTGGGACTTATGTTTTGGTTCTTTGGTGCATTTAGCCAGTCACTGCTACACAGTAATGCTGACTGCTGTCACACAAATTCCTTAAACTGCCCCCAAAAGTTTGCTGTTAAAATGTTAGAACTCGTAAGGCTGAGTGCAGTAAAGTTGAAAAAAAGACCAAAAATACAGAGGTAGAACAAATGTTGAACATTACCCTTCTCCTTTAAACTTGCTTTTCGCAGGGGGCAAACTCCACTGAACCCTCTCCCCCCGATGTTGTGGGTATCCCTCTGAATTTATATTTACCAATTGTAAGATTGTCATACCTCTGAAAATAGAGAATATTCTGATAAATGGTACTCTTGAACTTGGTATATGCAAGTCCAGATTTTCAGCCATTCAGCCTCCACATTATGGGACTCAGCATTACGAGTCCTTACCATTCAAATGCTTACTGTCCCCTAGTAATAATATTTTAGTTCAGTCAGCATTACAGTATGTTTGCAATAAATATTTTAAAATCATGAAAGGGTAGCAGCACTTAACTGGAGTGTCTAGTTTAATAATTTTATCTCTTTTGTGGTGTTGGTCACATCAGCATGTATTTCAGTTCTACACTCCAGTCATCAATATCATTTTTTGAACTGCAGGCTTTAGGTCACAACACTATAAGCTGCAATGCCATACAACTGAACAAGGCTGCATTATAAAAATGAAGCAAAAGCCATGTTAAACTGTTCAAGAAAACTGTAGTTATCAACTGTATATAAATCAGAATTCCCCATTAAGATGTAATTTAAAATCATGCAGTTACGGAAGAGTAACAGAACTGAAATTAACATTTCGAATGACATTCTGTGGGAGGAAATGACTTACATGCTCAGTCTGGTTGTCCTTTAACATTATGTAATTAATAAAGCCCGTGTGATATTAAATAATTTGTAGGATGAACATGAACAGCCTTGTACGCAGTCTACAATGTCAGCACAGAGTGAATTTCATGATAAAGCCATTGCACTTAAAATCTGAGCTTCATTTTGAAATTTGGAGAAATCTGTGCTCTTGAAAAAGCAGTAGGCATAACCCTTTTTAGCTTATTTATCTAAACACTGTTATTGTTACAACATGCTCTCGACTGTTTTTATTTGTGGCTTAGCATACCGTCCAGAAAGATATATCTGCAATAAGGAAAGGTAACATATGCAGTAAGAGTACCAAGCTAGCTAGGCACAGCAAGGAATTACTGTAGTATAAATACAGCAACATTTTATCATAATCTGTTTGGGGCTCTACTGGGTTCTACTGGGCTTAATGGATTAAACAGGACCTCTGCTGAATAGATGTGTATCCCCTGAATAGTATGTTATTTCCCTTTGGCCTACACCTTAATAATACGTTAATGAGACATGCAGTCTGGGTTTTGGGTACCTTTCTGAGAAGCCTTAAAAAAATAATAATAATAAAACCTCAGCATTAAAAGAAAGGTTTTGATAAACTAGTCCATACAGTATTAAAAGCAGCACTGCATGTTAACACAAGGGTCCACCTAAAAGGTTCCTTATATTGTCTTTTAAGGCCAACTTCACAGGTAGTAGTGGGGATATTGAAATTATGAACCTGGACATTACTTGGTATTAGAGACAATGGTGTAGCAAGGCATAATCCATGTATTTCTTAAAAAAAAGTGTTATTGTGTTATTTATTTTGTCCAATATGATACGCTAGAGTTTAAATTTTAAAAAGTCCTGGCATATTAGTTATGGTTTATTACATACTTTGTTCAATTCCATTTTTTTTTCAGAATGTTTGGTTGGTTAAATGAGCTTTTGTCTTAAACCTGTCATTTCAGGGCTTTTCTTAGGACTGAAAATGTATAACATCCATAAATGAACAATACTCTTTGTTGGGGGCTGCATTTTGAACATGGGTACAGAGTTCATTGTATACTATCCATAAGTGAACAGTACTCTTTATTGGGGGCTGCATTCCAAACATTGGTACACAGTTGAATGCATACCATCCATAAGTGAAAAGTACTCTTTGTTGGCGGCTGCATTCTGAACATTGATACACAGATCAGTGCATACCGTCCATAAATGAACAGTACTCTTTGTTGGGGGCTGCATTCCGAACATTGATACACAGTTCAGTGCATACCATCCATAGGTGACCAGTACTCTTTGTTGGGGGCTGCATTCCAAACATTGGTACACAGTTTAATGCATACCGCCCATAAGTGAACAGTATTCTTTGATGGGGGCTGCATTCCAAACATTGGTACACAGTTTAATGCATACCGCCCATAAGTGAACAGTACTCTTTGTTAGGGGCTGCATTCTGAACACTGATACACAGTTCAATGCATACCATCCATAAGTGAACAGTACTCTTTGTTGGGGGCTGGATTCTGAACATTGGTACACAGTTCAATGCATACCATTCATAAGTGAACAGTATTCTTTGTTGGAGGCTGCATGCCTAACATTAATACATAGTTCATAAATCCTGATTATACTCCAAGGCAGAGCCATCAACCTTACCAATTATTGCCATCCTCTTTCGGTGTCATAATGCAGGATATGGCATAAGTGCTACTTTTTAGGTCATGGCACACCCCTACAGAGAATAACAATATAAAATTGAGGGGAGGGGGTATTTTCATTACCACTGCTACTGAGCTGGCTGGCTGGCTGCACCATCTTTCTAACAAGGGGAGTAGACATCTTTATATTCCTAAAGTAATGTGCCTTAAACAGTATATCCAATGTTCCAATGTATTTGTTGATGTGGGTATGGATGTAAGTGTGTGTGTGTGTATGTGTGTATGTGTGTGTGTGTGTGTGTGTGTGTGTGTGTGTGTGTGTGTGTGTGTGTGTGTGTGTGTGTGTGTGTGTGTGTTGTTTTGCTATCTCTTAGGGTACTTGTTCAGTAATCAACACATACAATTTAATTTTGGCATTGTTGTGCAGTGTCAACATTGCCTCTTACAATCTCCCATAATTCTGTACAGGGTACAGCATGCTTGGAGTTGGTATATTTTCTTGCTCTCATATTTCAAATTTGCAGAAGCTTCAAATATACTCTTGTGTCTGAGGTGATATTAAATAAAATATTATCAGACTACTGAAAAATAAACTGTCTCCTGGGAATTTTTATTTTTTTAATAAAAAGAAATTGCACGCAGAGCATGTTTTATCATTACTGCTCAGATAATGTGACCTGTATAATACTTGTATGAGCTCTCACTATAGCAGATGTACTAAGTCTGTGCACAATTAAATGAATATGGACGAGATTGTAAGGAAAAGACTGACTTTATAAAATATATTACGAGTGAGGGTACTGACAGTCATGAGTTACATTAAGCGACGGAGAGAAAACAGACAAAATAAAGAATACATAGTGCCTGAGATGGAGAACTATTTTGGGTACTATGAGCAGGAGAAGGCATAAGTGGTTTGGAGGAGAGGTTAGGGTTAAATGGGGGCACATGGATGAATGCCTGCTCAGAAAAAGAAGATAGGAGTCATATTGTACCTGTGGAGCCTTAACAAAAATAAAGAAGAAGTAGATTGTTCTTACAGCAACACATTATTTCTGCTATGATTCAGAAGTCTTAATTTAAATGATTCATGTCATCTGTAGGAGAAAAAGAGTAAGGCCTACAAATGTGTAGGAAGTAAAGCTCAGAAACTGTCTGCAGTTTCCTTTTCCACTGAGTCCCTTTTGGACGAACTGTATAAACAATCTTGTAGTCAAGGAACTGAAATTATATACATTTTAAAGGAAGAAAGCAAATGACCTTATTGTTATCTTCTTATCAAATTCAAAGAAGCTAATCCATTTATGAACTGATTGAATTTTATGATTCACAGGGGGCAATTAATATTACTAACATTTGACTATATGCTATAGATGTTTAGCTGGGAGGCAACGTAAATGGGCTACTTCCTTAGATAATTCAAGGATTTCAGAGTGCATTTATATATTTCATGGGTTAACTGAAGATAACTGAAGTTTATTTATTACATAGGTAAACTGAAGATATCTTTATTTTATATATTGCATGGGTAAAGTGAAGATGCCTTTATGTTATATATTGCATGGGTAAAGTGAAGATACCTTTATTTTATATATTACATGGGTAAACTGAAGATATCTTTATTTTATATATTGCATGGGTAAACTGAAGATACCTTTATTTTATATATTGCATGGATAATATGAAGTTATCTGTATTTTATATATTGCATGGGTAAACTGAAGATACCTTTATTGTATATATTACATGTGTAACCTGAAGATATCTTTATTTTTTATATTGCATGTGTAAACTGAAGATATCTTTATTTTATATATTGTATGGGTAAACTGAAGATACCTTTATTTTATATATTGCATGGGTAATCTGAAGATATATTTATTTTATATATTGCATGGGTAAACTGAAGATATCTTTATTTTATATATTGCATGGTTAAACTGAAGATACCTTTATTGCTGCAGGTGTATAATGTGGAGATCCCTGATAGTAACTTGATTAGATGATCAGAAGCTACTCGACCATTGGTTGGCTTTGGGGTATAGAGGGATAGAGCTCTGCTTATGACCCAGATGACATGGGATCATTATATTGTCTTGCACTGAATGATTAATCTGGGGACAGGAGAAGAATGGAGTGGCTGATCCTGCTCAGTTCTATCAGGGTGGGAGAAAAAGGACATATGCTAAGGTGTATGTTCTACAGTGATGCTCATCTGTGGAAATTGGAAACCCAGCTGAGTTATTTGTCTTAGGCATGGTCAGGTATTTGTGGATTTGTATCACTTGTTGGGCTTTTAATGTTGGATTGTATCCATCCAGTTTTCCCAGTAATCCAAGTGATGATCTCACTGGTGATGGAGGCCATAGTGAAACTTCTTATTCTGTGCCAAGCCTAGACAAACACCACAAGGATGTGATTGCCTTTAACATTTTCCTACTTGCAAACACTGTTATTTTATTTTAACACATTCTTGAAGAAAATTTTTTTAAATTAAACAATATTCTTCTTGGCCTTTTTTCATCAGTTGTTGCAACACGACGCAGATTACATGTGCATCCATCTGTCACATAGATACAATCAAAAGCAGTTGACACCAGTTAACTGAAACCCACAGGTGGCTGTAAACCAAACACATCTCAGCATCTGTAGCACATAATCGCCAATAATCTTACGTTAAAATATACAGAGCAGTGACATCAGTGCATTGTGGGACAATAGCACTGGACTAACACGTACGTTTTTTTATATGCAAAGACAGATATTTTACAAAGTGCAAAAGTGTATACTGCTCTGGGTATAACTGGTTTGGAGAGATCTCAGGTGTTGAAGCATAATGATGATAGGGTTAAAGGATGACTTGTCAGGGAGTGTTGTTTGGGTATCTAGACTATGACCCATAGAAACGTGTTTTATTGTAGTCTGTGTTGTGAGCATCACACAAAGGAACACTCCTTTGAGACAGCCAAATCTTAACATTTGGCCAGCCTTGGAATCTGGTATGCTTGCCACATATGAATTACTTTTGGGATCCAGTTCATGGTCAACATAAAGGGATCCCGTGCTGTAACGAGATGACGTTTGGGCAGTAGCATTCATCACACAGATTTTTGGCCACTGAGGATGCCAATACACAGTAGGACTCCCTCACATCATTTCAGTGTGCTAGTACTCTTCTAACAATGTCTTTTTTAAGAATGCTGGAGAAATTAATGATTAATTGCACTGAGTTTGCAAATCTAGACCAAATGGTTAATGCTATATGATGACAAAAAAATACAAAAGACAATATAATATTTACAAGCTATTAGTATAGTGATGCTGAACATGTTACAGCATAAATTGCATAGCTTATTCTTATCCTTTCCTTGAGATCCCAAGGATTTAAGTAAACTAGGCTGTGTACTTCAGATGCATACACTTGGGAGAAGTAATATTTATTTATTTATTTCAGTTTGATTACCGGGGAAGTCCACTGGGCCAAGAAGTGCCCATTTTCAGTGGAGGCCCGGGGAGAAAAGCTCCACAAGCAATACAATGAAACAATGTTACATAAAGTTAATGGTAAAATACAAGAGTAAGATTCATACAGTCAGGAAATACAATTACATAAAATGTGCATAAAGAGCAAGCATAATAAACAAGCAATACAATGAAACAAAATTCATACAGTCAGGAGAAAAAAAAAACAGACTGAACAAACTTGGAGTCAAGAGAAAGTCAGATGAGTCAGGTTAAGCTAGGGGGTAGAGAGGAGCAGGAATATGGAGAGCTCAGGGAAAGAGATCCCTGGAATTTATATCTGGTGAGAGCAGGAACATTTCCATTTGGATGACAGGTATACGAAAAGTTTGGTCTTGAAGGATTCGGAGTTAGGTATAGTCCTAAGAGAAGGAGGGAGGGAGTTCCATTTTTTACCTAGAGAGAAGGAGAGTAGAAGTTGGCCGGCTGGAAGTTTGGGTTTGTGGATGGAGATAAGGTTTTGGTGTTCAGATCTCAGAGATCTGTTTGGGGTGTATGGTGGAAGGATGTTTATTAAGGCAGGGCATGAGTCTGGGTAGAATATTAGTTTTTGAGCGGTGGTTAGTTGGAGATAGTCTAAGTGGTTAGGAAGTTCAAGCCAATTTAGAGATTGTAGGGTAAGGCAGTGGTGAGTTGAGGTTTTAGATTTAGTTGCAAATTTAGAGATCTTATTATAGCAAGTTTCAAGTTTTGAGGTATTGGAAGTAGACAGATTGGTTAGAAGAGGGGCTCCAAAAAGAAGAGAGGGTAGAAGGTATGTAATTTCCAGGGTGTGCCTGGAGGAGTTGGAAAGAAATTGGTTATTTCTGTAGAGCATACCTAACTTTTGATGGGTTTTCTTTATGTTTTGTTGTATGTGGAGATCGAATTTTAGGTGTTCGTCTATGGTAATGCCGAGTAGTTTTGCGGAAGGCACCACTTCTATAGCAGTGTTGGTTTGGCTTAGGACTTTGAAAGTATTTTTGTCAAAGGAGGAAACTCTGGTAGGGGTGAAAATTAGAATTTTGGATTTATTAGAGTTGAGGGAGAGATGGATTTGGTGCATCCAGTTCTCTGTAGTGGAAAAGGCTATTTGTGTTTTAGTCTGGAGTTCAGTAATGTTAGAGGCAGCACAAACTAAGGTAGAGTCATCAGCGTATTAGATGACTGTAGTGTCAGGGATGACAGAGTGAAGATTATTTATAAAGATGTTGAAGAGCATGGGTCCGAGGATGGATCCCTGGGGAACACCGGTAGGTGTGGGCAAGAAGGAAGAGGTAGAGTTCATCCATCTGAGAGCTTGAGATCTATCAGATAGGTAACTGGAAAACCAGGAAAGAGTATTAGGGGAGAGATTAAGGTTGGCGAGATGAAAGAGTAGGTGTGTATGGGAGATGGTGTCAAAGGCTTTGGATAGATCTAGTAGTACTGTGGATACAAGAAGTCCAGAGTCTCGGGCTCGATTGACTGTTTCAAGGAAGGATAGTAAGGCAGTAATGGTGCTGTGGCTGGGGCGTAAGCCGTGTTGGGTGGATGTAAGTAGGTGATTCTGAGTTAGGAAAGGCAAAAGTTGGTGGTGGACACATTTTTCTAGGACTTTAGATATTGGAGAGAGTAGGGAGATGGGGCGGAAATTAGAAATAGTGGTGTTTTTACCTCCTTTATGGAGAGGTAGGATGTAGGCTGAACGCCAAAGTTTGGGTACATATGACTCATTTAAGGATCTCTTTATCAAGATGCTAATAGGGAGAGCAATACCTTCAGCTGCGCATTTGAGGAAGGAGGAGGGTATGTTGTCAGGGGCATTGGAGCATGGTTTGAGATTAGATAAGAGCCTTTTTATGAAGCTGGTTGAAACTGGTTTGAACTGGAAATTAAAGTGATATTTATTAAGGTTGTTGGGTGTTGAGGAGAGGGAGTTAGGTGGATTATTGTTTGGGAATGTTTTGGTTAGATTAGCTATGGATTCTGTGAAGAAAGTGTTGAAGTGAGAGCTCAATTCCTTGTCAGTTAAACTAGGGTCGGGGTAGGGATTATTCTTGGACCCTGGGTGGAGAAGGGAGTTAACTGATTTCCAAAATTGTTTTGGGTTCTTATTATTATTGGACTGAAGTTTATTATAGTAGTTTTTTTTGTCTATAGTGATTAGTTTTTTTACTTGGTTGCGAAGTTGGGTGTATTGGAGCAAGGCAGAAGGCAGTTTATTTTTCTGATAAAGCTTCCAGGCTTTGTCTCTGTGATGCATGATTTGTTTAGTTTCTTTTGTCAGCCAAGGAGCAGAGTTAGTTTTGATTCGTATGTTTCTTAGAGGGGCTAGGGAATTTAGAGTGTCTAGGAAAATAGAGTTAAAATGTTCTACAGCATTGTCTAGGGGGAGAGTGTTTAGGATTTGCCAGTTAATTAGTTTGAAGGTGTTTGTGAAAATTGTAGGGTAAAAGTTGCTAAGATTTCGAGTTTGAATGTACTGGTGATGAAATTGGGTGGAATTAGCTGACCGATGAGTGAAGGCAGGGAGATGGTCACTGAAAGTATCGGGGATGGTGCCTGAGAGAATTATTTTGTTAGGATGAGAAACTAAAATCCAGTCTAAGATGGATCCTGGAGGGTGGATTTTGTTAGGATGAGTTGTTGAATGGATTACTTGGGTGAAATTGTATAGGTTAATGGATAGGGAAGGGGAAGGTGAGTTGATTTTATTCCAGTCAATATTAACGTCGCCAAGAATGTAAGTTTCATATTTTATTTCAGTCGAGGCCCAGTGAAGAATATTTTCAAGGGTAGAGATGTTGTCGCCTGGGGCGATATATAAGGAGATAAAGCAGATATTTTTACGTTTATTTAATCTGAGGAGACCTGCAGTTAGTTCAGAATTTTTGAATTGTGGGGTTGGGATTTGCAGAGGGATTAAAGAGAGATGGTTAGAGTAGATTAGAGCAGAGCCTCCACATTTTTTTATTTAATTGATCATTTCTGAGGATGTGGAAACCTGGAGGTAAGATTTCAGAGTCAGTAATATGAGGTTTTAGCCAGGTTTCAGAGATGGCTAGGATGTCTGGTTGGTTGTGGTTAATCCAAGCTTGTAATTGGTGAATTTTGTTGTTGAGGCTCTGAGCATTGATAGTGAAGAACTTAAGTGTATTAAGAGAGAAAGTAGAGGAGGTAGAGGAGGGGGGAAAGGGATGTTTGTAGTAGGGGAGGAAGGGGGTGGAGGGAAGGGGTTGTTTGTATGTAGGCTGGGGCCTGGGTTAGGGTGGATATCTCCAGATAAGGCTATGGCATTATTGGCAGTAGCTTTTGGCCTTTTGGGTTGGTAATATAGGAAGTTGTTTGGGGTTGGCTGTAGTTTAAGTTCGAAAATTTCTGTGGAGGTGGAATAGACTTTGGGCTAGAAAAGGTGCAGTAGTTTAGGTGGAATTAGGAAGGAGGATATGAAGTGAAAGTGATTGAGTAGTGGAAGAAGCAGGTGAGTGTATGGGATGGTATGAGAAGAAGGAGGGCATGGGGGAGCTTTGGAAGAGTAGGAAGTAGCATGATATAGGGGAATTAGTAAGATGAGAAGGGAGCAGGGGAGTCGGGTAATGGAGAGGATTTGGGAGGGCATGTTTAGAATGGATGGGTTAAAGAAGGGTGAGAATAGGAAGGAAGTGAATAGGCTAGAGGAGGTAAAGAGGAAGAAGGGGTGTTATAATTTAGCAAATGGGAAAGGGGGATATTAGACAAAGAGAGGGTGTAGCAGAGAGGTGAGGATGGAGTAAGAGTAGTGTGGGAGGAGTAAGAGTAGGAGGGGAAATAAGAGGAGCGCTGAGAATGGTTAATTGATAAAGGAGGGAGGGGTAAAAGAAGAGGATAGTAATTGGTCGATTGATGTGTGTAGGAGGAGTTTGTAAGGTATATATGTAGATGTGCTGGGGGCGGGTGGGAAATGGGGGCAGGGTAGGGGATCAAAGTGAGCCCGCAGGGCGAATGTAGCGGGAAGAGCCAAAGGAGGAGAATGCGAGGAAGACAATCAGTAGAGAGTGATAGTCAAAGGTAAGTTTGCAGTGAATTGTGAGAGGAAGGAAGACTGAGGGAGAAAGGAGTAGTGGGTGGATATATAGATGAAGGCCAGTAGGAGAAGGTAAGAGGTTTTATGAAGGGTAGAGAAGGGGTGTTTGAGGAGGAGTGAGAACAGATAGGTAAACCTGGGACAGGAGCACCACCTAGTGGCAAGTCAGTCTCAGGCAGTAAAGACCCCAGAAAGAGATATCAAGTAAGAGGAAGGAGAGAGATATCGTGGACCAGGATAGGGGGAGTAATTATAAAAAGGAAGAAAAGGATTAGTTAATCGGCATGAGAGAGGGGAGTTTTGGCTGCTGGCTAGCCTGGCAGGAAAGCGCACTGTGACCTGGTGTAAATTAATAAATTACTACAAGGTGTTAAGCAGAACACATACTTTACTTAAAGTCCTTGTTGGGAGATGTACTCAGGGAGCAGTATGGGCTCTCAGTTTTTTGTTTTGCAAATGTCCTTTTTGTGGGTTCTTGGCAAGTACATCCGTGAAGGCACTTTTGGTGGGTTAGAGCAGGATGGCAGGAGCCTAAGCTAGAAGAGGCAATGCAGAGAGAAAAATATGAAGAAACAGGCAGAGTATGAGCCAAGAGTACACAGGCAGACTGTTATTAAGCATACATATTTACATTTCAGAAATTAATGTATAAAGCAGCAGAGCTAGAGAGATGTAACATTCTTACAAATATCTAAGGTACAGACAATGTGTAGATAGGTAAACTAAGAATAAAACAGTTTCTTGAGTACAAGGTTATTTTAGGTAAGTAAATAATTTGTTAAACAGACTGACTGTAAGCAACTAATAATTGAGTGCAGATAGGTAACAAATTTGAGTTAAACAGTCCCTATTAAGCAGATTAATTTGGTTTAGGCTAACAGAAATTAATTACAGACAAAAAATGCACAATTGGAACAAGTTGCAATGACTGGACTTTGGCTAGTGACTAAGGCAACCCTAAATCAGTTAATTTGGAATCCTCAAGCAAGCGACGACACCATACACAAAAACAACTGTCGATTGAGAGCGATAGAGAATCTTGCATAGATTCAGATTAATGACAAAGCAAAGCCCCATACAGCTATTGCAAACCACGTGCTAAACGCTAGAAAAGTTATGCATTTACAGAAACATTAGGAAGTGATCACAAAGTACCACTTATTAAGCAACTAGCACAATTTAAAATAATTGAGTGTATTTTCCCAGAAATGCATCAGTAGAAACTACTTGTACATATTCAGTAAAACGACTAAAAAAACAAACCTTATCTGGAAACACACATTCCGTGTGCACAGCGCTTTACTGATTAAGCGTTTGCAGCAGGAAACTACTAGCAGTGTTTTGGAATAACAGAGTAAACTATCCCAGTAATATTGTTATGAACAATTTAAGATAACTAGTGCAGATTCAGTAAAACTACTAGTGAACAGACCCTGTCGAGTAAACACAATTTCTGTGTACAAAGCGCCTTATTAATTAGGCGTTTGCAGCGGGAAAGAAAATACATATAGTTCACACCTAATAAAGCCAGTAAAGTGAAAAGAAGCACATAAAAACATATCCAAAGGTACACTTAGCAGTGAAGTCCTTCAAACAGACTTACATGTAGGTGCAGACGCTGGAGCCAGGGATGCACAGCAGCCGGGGCCGGATTAGAGAAATTAAGATGGCGTCTGCATGGAAGTGGGGACTATATGGAGTAGGAGCGGAAAAGGGTGGAGAGGGAGGAGTAAGTGGGCAGGGGAGGAAATGGAAAGTACAGAGAGAGCAGAAATAGAGACCGGAAGCTGTAAGGTGAAACTGTCTGTTAAGGCAGTTCAGGAAGTAAGACAGAGAGGATTACGGAGGGTACGGAGAAAAGGGAGATTACAGTACGAGTGACAGGATCACACCAGGAATAGTCAGTAAGAAGAAGGAAGTTTAAGGGAGACAAGAAGTAAAGACAGATAAGATTAGAAGGACAGGAGCCAAAGGAGGAGAATGTGAGGAAGACAATCAGTAGAGAGTGATAGTCAAAGGTGAGTTTGCAGTGAATTGTGAGAGGAAGGAAGACTGAGGGAGAAAGGAGTAGTGGGTGGATATATAGATGAAGGCCAGTAGGAGAAGGTAAGAGGTTTTATGAAGGGTAGAGAAGGGGTGTTTGAGGAGGAGTGAGAACAGATAGGTAAACCTGGGACAGGAGTACCACCTAGTGGCAAGTCAGTCTCAGGCAGTAAAGACCCCAGAAAGAGATATCAAGTAAGAGGAAGGAGGGAGATATTGTGGACCAGGATAGGGGGAGTAATTATAAAAAGGTAGAAAAGGATTAGTTAATTGGCGTGAGAGAGGGGAGTTGTGGCTGCTGGCTAGCCTGGCAGGAAAGCGCACTGTGACCTGGTGTAAATTAATAAATTACTACAAGGTGTTAAGCAGAACACATACTTTACTTAAAGTCCTTGTTGGGAGATGTACTCAGAGAGCAGTATGGGCTCTCAGTTTTTTGTTTTGCAAATGTCCTTTTTGTGGGTTCTTGGCAAGTACATCCGTGAGGGCACTTTTGGTGGGTTAGAGCAGGATAGGCAGGAGCCTAAGCTAGAAGAAGCAATGTAGAGAGAAAAATATGAAGAAACAGGCAGAGTATGAGCCAAGAGTACACAGGCAGACTGTTATTAAGCATACATATTTACATTTCAGAAATTAATGTATAAAGCAGCAGAGCTAGAGAGATGTAACATTCTTACAAATATCTAAGGTACAGACAATGCGTAGATAGGTAAACTAAGAATAAAACAGTTTCTTGAGTACAAGGTTATTTTAGGTAAGCAAATAATTTGTTAAACAGACTGACTGTAAGCAACTAATAATTGAGTGCAGATAGGTAACAAATGTGAGTTAAACAGTCCCTATTAAGCAGATTAATTTGGTTTAGGCTAACAGAAATTAATTACAGACAAAAAAATGCACAATTGGATCAAGTTGCAATGACTGGACTTTGGCTAGTGACTAAGGCAACCCTAAAACAGTTAATTTGGAATCCTCAAGCAAGCGACGACACCATGCACAAAAACAACTGTCGATTGAGAGTGATAGAGAATCTTCATAGATTCAGATTAATGACAAAGCAAAGCCCCATACAGCTATTGCAAACCACGTGCTAAACGCTAGAAAAGTTATGCATTTACAGAAACATTAGGAAGTGATCACAAAGTACCACTTACTAAGCAACTAGCACAATTTAAAATAATTGAGTGTATTTTCCCAGAAATGCATCAGTAGAAACTACTTGTACATATTCAGTAAAACGACTAAAAAAACAAACCTTATCTGGAAACACACGTTCCGTGTGCACAGCGCTTTACTGATTAAGCGTTTGCAGCAGGAAACTACTAGCAATGTTTTGGAATAACAGAGTAAACTATCCCAGTAATGCTGTTATGAACAATTTAAGATAACTAGTGCAGATTCAGTAAAACTACTAGTGAACAGACCCTGTCGAGTAAACACAATTTCCGTGTACAAAGCGCCTTATTAATTAGGCGTTTGCAGCGGGAAAGAAAATACATATAGTTCACACCTAATAAAGCCAGTAAAGTGAAAAGAAGCACATAAAAACATATCCAAAGGTACACTTAGCAGTGGAGTCCTTCAAACAGACTTATGTGTAGGTGCGGACGCTGGAGCCAGGGATGCACAGCAGCTGGGGCCGGATTAGAGAAATTAAGATGGCGTCTGCATGGAAGTGGGGACTATATGGAGTAGGAGCGGAAAAGGGCGGAAAGGGAGGAGTAAGTGGGCAGGGGATGAAAGGGAAAGTACAGAGAGAGCAGAAATAGAGACCGGAAGCTGTAAGGTGAAACTGTCTGTTAAGGCAGTTCAGGAAGTAAGACAGAGAGGATTACGGAGGGTACGGAGAAAAGGGAGATTACAGTACGAGTGACAGGATCACACCAGGAATAGTCAGTAAGAAGAAGGAAGTTTAAGGGAGACAAGAAGTAAAGACAGATAAGATTAGAGGGACAGGAGCCAAAGGGGGAGAATGTGAGGAAGACAATCAGTAGAGAGTGATAGTCAAAGGTGAGTTTGCAGTGAATTGTGAGAGGAAGGAAGACTGAGGGAGAAAGGAGTAGTGGGTGGATATATAGATGAAGGCCAGTAGGAGAAGGTAAGAGGTTTTATGAAGGGTAGAGAAGGGGTGTTTGAGGAGGAGTGAGAACAGATAGGTAAACCTGGGTCAGGAGCACCACCTAGTGGCAAGTCAGTCTCAGGCAGTAAAGACCCCAGAAAGAGATATCAAGTAAGAGGAAGGAGGGAGATATCATGGACCAGGATAGGGGGGAGTAATTATAAAAAGGTAGAAAAGGATTAGTTAATCGGCATGAGAGAGGGGAGTTGTGGCTGCTGGCTAGCCTGGCAGGAAAGCGCACTGTGACCTGGTGTAAATTAATAAATTACTACAAGGTGTTAAGCAGAACACATACTTTAGTTAAAGTCCTTGTTGGGAGATGTACTCAGGGAGCAGTATGGGCTCTCAGTTTTTTGTTTTGCAAATGTCCTTTTTGTGGGTTCTTGGCAAGTACATCCGTGAGGGCACTTTTGGTGGGTTAGAGCAGGATAGGCAGGAGCCTAAGGTGTAGGTGCGGACGCTGGAGCCAGGGATGCACAGCAGCCGGGGCCAGATTAAAGAGATTAAGATCGGTGGTAATAAGGTATAAGTTAACATGCTTATCCATCATATTTAATAAGATTAAGAAAATAGGTGTTCCCACCGGGAAAGAAACATAGAACTCATAAAAACAAAAAAAGACCCAAGCAGCGCAGGATACTCCAATTTATTGTCACAACACAGGATAAGCATTTTTCACCATATAACAATGGCTTCTTCAGAGTAGAGTGGGAAATTCAATCCATACATTTAAAAAGCTTAACATCACCTACGCTCAGCCAATCATAACATAAAAACTCAGGACTTTGACATTGAATGTGTATATATTACATTATATTATATCTGTATTTTTTACAGTATTTTTATGAATTTAGGAACAGGTTTTGCACTGAAGTCTGCTCGCGATATTTACTAATTGTTTTTATGTTATGATTGGCTGAGTGTAGGTGATAGAATTTCCCACTCTACTCTGACGAAGCCATTGTTATATGGTGAAAGCGCTTAGTGTGTGGGATTCTGCTTATCCTGTGTCTTGGCAACAAATTGGAGTAGCCTGTGCTGCTTGGGTCTTTTTTTGTTTTTTTTTAGTTCTATATTTAATACGATTACCATGCAGCTGGGAGCCAAACTATCCAGCACAAGTGGAGTATGCAAGTTGCTAAGCTGGTATCAGAATATAGTGAGCAATGATAAGGCTAATACGCTCTTTGATTCATTGTGTAATTAGGTGTTATTTACATAAGTTAGATCTTTTTCTTTTTACTAATGCCAGTAACTCTTTCTATTTTATTAACTGTTTCTGTTCAACATTCCACTGCTTAAAGAATGGGATTTCTTGTTGCATCCTGTAAGAATGTTCTGTGAGATTCAAATAAGTTGTACCAGTAACTGTATTCTTGTTTGGGGAAAAACAAGAAATGAAGTTAAATTTTGTCAAATGGACATCTTATTAAAAAATCTCCTCTTTTATTTATTTATTTTTGTTTTTATTGCTCTTCCTGGCTAAAATTATAATGTATAGTAAAACACATGCAAGTTTGCTTATACTTTTATTAAAAAAAAAAAAAAAAAAAAAAAAAAAAAATCAGAGTACCTTCTCCATTTTGTCAGATGGTCTATGTCTCAGTGTTATAAATAGCTGATACAGTCATGGGAGTTCCTCAGTAATAATAGGCATTTTGTGCGCAACATGGTTTCCATAGCCAGATATTCATGGGAGGCGGTTTTTCTTTTCTAAGTCAGGTTGTTGTTGATAGTAACATGTTTGTCATCGTGACAAATTTAGCCACTGAAGCTTTTATACAGATCTGATGCATCACTGCATAGGTAGTTCTTTAATTTTTCATTCAATTCAGAATAATTGCTGGTAATATACTCTTTACGTATCTCGTGCAAAGAAACAGATTTTTAGTTTAGTCTGGTAATGGTTGGATGAAGCTTTAGCAATTAAGAGAGGGGTGTATCTTGTACAATTTGTCTTCTTCCCGAGTACATCTTTTCTTATGATGTAATCTGCCCACTCATGTCTGGGTTTATTTAATGCACTATTACCTAAATGCATGATAACTTATTTTCATAATCTTCATTGCTCCCCTTTGCTGATAACTGAATAGGCAATCTCTCAGGCAGAGGAAAACCATAATACTCCACTGGTGTCTTCTTGGTTCATATTGATTATCACAATTGCATCCCTTGAAATGGCAATGGCTTATATCAGAGAGCCATTTGCAGCAGATTCAGTCTTGTGAAACACTATTACTTTCAGCTTTACATATAGATTTATAATCCTACCAAATTGTTTGTGGATGTTCCACTTTCCATGTCTTGCCATTGAATAATATAGATACAACTTTAGGTATGATGTGCCCATGTAGCTGAAGACTGGGTAAAGGCTGAGGCCCATGCACAACAGTAGTGGTGTGTTCACACACAGGCATGGGTAAAGGCTGAGGCCCATGCACAACAGTAGTGGTGTGTGTACACACAGGCATGGATAAAGGCTGATACTCATGCACAACAGTAGTGGTGTGTGTACACACAGGCATGGATAAAGGCTGATACCCATGCACAACAGTAGTGGTGTGTGTGCACACAGGCAGTCTGGTTACATGTGCAGCTATGGAAAGGCAGTGAAGTCCTGCCCCACTATTTCAATCAGTGCAACTAGCTGCAACAATTAACCCGCATCTTGTGATTTTTGTGCCCACAAAGTTTACTTGAAACCCTTCCCCAACATTGTTTCCTAGTCATAATTTTGATTAGCAAGTAGATCAAGATGAGTTACTGGCTTTGCACCAGGGCCGTAACCCAGCTCACCTTGGTGGAATTAGTGGCTGTGGCACTAGGTGACTCAGCTAAGGAAGGAGAAAATAAAGAAGTGATGCCTGTTGACTTATGCTGGGGGGAGTGAATGAGAAGCTACTGCATGCCTAGTTAGTGCTGGAGATCTAACAGCTCAGAGATTATCTTATACTAACACTGTGCATAGTTAGTGCTGGAGATCTAACAGCTTAGAGATTATCTGATACTAACACTATGCCTAGTTAGTGCTGGAGATCTAACAGCTCCGAGATTATCTGATACTAACACTGTGCCTAGTTAGTGCTGGAGATCTAACAGCTCAGAGATTATCTGATACTAACACTGTGCCTAGTTAGTGCTGGAGATATAATAGCTCAAAGATTATCTGATACTAACACTGTGCTTAGTTAGTGCTGGAGATCTAACAGCTCAGAGATTATCTGATACTAACACTGTGCTTAGTGCTGGAGATCTAACAGCTCAGAGATTATCTGATACTAACACTGTGCTTAGTTAGTGCTGGAGATCTAACAGCTCAGAGATTATCTGATACTAACACTGTGCTTAGTTAGTGCTGGAAATCTAACAGCTCAGAGATTATCTGATACTAACACTGTGCCTAGTTAGTGCTGGAGCTCTAACAGCTCAGAGATTATCTGATACTAACACTGTGCCTAGTTAGTGCTGGAGATCTAACAGCTCAGAGATTACCTGATACTAACACTGTGCCTAGTTAGTGCTGGAGATCTAACAGCTCAGAGATTATCTGATACTAACACTGTGCTTAGTTAGTGCTGGAGATCTAACAGCTCAGAGATTATCTGATACTAACACTGTGCTTAGTTAGTGCTAGAGATCTAACAGCTCAGAGATTATCTGATACTAACACTGTGCTTAGTTAGTGCTGGAGATCTAACAGCTCAGAGATTATCTGATACTAACACTGTGCTTAGTTAGTGCTGGAGATCTAACAGCTCAGAGATTATCTGATACTATCACTGTGCTTAGTTAGTGCTGGAGATCTAACAGCTCAGAGATTATCTGATACTAACACTGTGCTGCAATACATTCTTATTATCTAAACTCTCTCTGCTCAAAAACGCCAATCAAAAATAACACCTGGCAAATCTCAAATGGCTGTTAGAGCTGAAGAAGCATCTGTCAGTAGTAATGCCCTTCCTTTAGTGCTACAGTATATTGATGACTGATATGCCTTAGAAAAAGTCCACGAGCAACTGTCTGTGGGGGCATGAGACTGACTCTGCAAGGTATCTCCTCTTTTAACATGTATGTGGCGGTTAGCATGGCTTGTGGTTTGGTTCATTGAGCTCTTAGGTACCACAGATCTCATTGTCAGTATGCTGGCAGGAGGGGCATGACACATAGACCACTTAGCATCACTTAAGGGCTTGGGTCTTTTGTTTACATGGTGATCAGAACAGTCAGTGACACGGAATTTGCTGTTGAGGTCAGCAGAAGATTAATTCACCCACTTGAAGTATGAGATAGCACTGTTTACCCCCCACCCCCAAATGGCACCGTCTTTCACACTGCATCCTGTAGTATGTAATTCAAGTGAGTCACTTAATGAAATTTGTAACACTCTGGTGGTAAGATGAAGTCAAGATGCTTGGAGAGGAGAAAGACAAACAAAAGCAAACTAATGGTGCCATTACAATTGAAATCCAGCACATAGCTGTCATTCAATCAGAAGGGTGGCAAATATCCTGACAATGCTGACAAAAAAAACTTTCTATATTCAAGAAATTTGTGAAGTTTTTTTACTTTCTGTAAAGGGCAAAGAGTAACATAGTTGTCACACTTGCCTTAGGATGAGGAAATGTTTGTGGCCAGTAAAGCATTGCAAGTAGTTGCCAGTGTTATTTCAATGTTTTAAGAAGAGATTCAAGTGGTAATTAGTAATCTGGAATACTCTGAACATTTTACTATATGCTGTAATTATGTACCCAGACCCTCTCCTATAGTGAGTAAGTAAATGAGGAAAGGCAAGATTACTTTTTTTATATGTGATAAAGTGACCTAGATGGCATTTAATTGCAATTGCCATTTTCTTAAAATATTCAGAATGATGTAATGCAGTGGTGCACAACGTCCGGCCTAGGGGCCAAATCTGGCACTCCACGCAACGCCATCCAGCCCACAGAGAGTAACCAACAAATTTAAAAAAAAGTGAAAAAAATACTATGCTTTACTCCAGTCGTGGAAACTTTCCAGCACGTGCTTACTTACCTAATTGACTGCAGTTGCGCACACCTCTAATTTTAGCCACGGAAGTAACTGTTATTTCTTGTTTATAACTTATAGTCTGTAAACAGTAGTAACTTTCTGCAAGAGTTTGTAATAAGTCTTAGCTGCAAGCCAAAATAAAGTTAAATGCAAAATTGAGGTAGAAAACAGGCAAGTTCATGACTGCTATCTTAAGTAAAAATGCCAGTCACCTGTACCTACTGTTAACTCATAACGACTTACTATGTTTTGAGGTGGCCCGCAGATGCATTAAAAATTCATGTAGTGGCCCTCCCCACAAAAAGGTTGTGCACCACTAGTACAGTGGCATACTAACAGTCTGGCAAAATGTTAACCATTTACTTTTTTGCCAAACTGTTAATTTAACAGTTTGACAATTACATGACTTAATTCGCAGTTACTTACCCATACTAATCCAGCATAATTAGGGCTGGATCCCAAAGTGACGTAACCACCTCCTGCCCACCCATTAATATGAATGCCATAAACACAGCTGTGTATGTAGTTTCCTGTGTTTGGAAGAAAACTTTAAAACTAAACTTTTTAACTGCTGCAAAATTAACTTTTATTTTCACAGAAGAAAAGTGTTTGCATGTATAAAGATGCATGCAAACACTTTCTGGCATAAAAACAAAAGTTTGCTTCGCACATTAAAATTGATCGTTAAGCATACTTGTCTCATTGTACAAATTTAAATGTATTTTTTCTTAGAAAAAGTAGTGAATAAATAGAACAGGTTAACTGGTCGAGGACTGTAGGACCACAGAGAACTTCAGAAAAGTCAAGGATAGATGGTGAGCTAGAAGAAAGGCCATACCAGGATATGTTAAATGGAAGACACCAGTCTCTCAGTCTGAACAGATCAGATAGCTATTTTTTACAGTCATCACAGTGTAACTTAATGCAATAAGGGATTTTGGGATAAATTTATGAATTAGTAAACAGCCATACTTGCTTTGTAGGAGGTAACTATTACTAACTTATTATTTTGATGTTTAGTAAGCAAAATGCTGTGTACAGCTCCATGCTGCAGTATTATACATTTACATCTATTCTAGATTGCCTTTAAGCTAAGTATCCAGTATAGTCGTTGCTGGAGTGCAGTGCATTTTTAAATAAACATTCAATTTACACATTTGCATATTCATAGTGCAAGTTCCTAAAAGAGAAAATAATTTACAAGTATCAGAGAAGCAAATCTTACTAAGAAGGGAACATATCTGTGTATATAGACCAAAGCCAGCACACTAGACTTGCATAGAAAAACTAATTGCAGTAAGACTGCGAAATGCAACGTAAGCATCCATTTGTTAGAAAGCATGAGAGCCTATTTACAGTGCCAGTGACACAGCTTTATTTAGCTAGGGATATTGTGGCAGGCAGACATATCTCAAAGGGAAATGCTGGCAGATATCTGCTGCAGGGCATACACCTGGAAATGTGTGTGCTCCCTGAATTTAATCAGTGCATGCATTTTATGAAGAAAGGCAACAAGGGTAGAGAACTGAACAAAAGAATTGCTGAACAGCTCCATAGTGTGTGATGGTAACTGTCACTGTATCATCTAGATCTTTACAAATCATACAGGGGGAACATGTAAGCATAGTTTGGACAATATCTGATCATCCAGGGTCATCAGTGGTATGAAGGAGAAAGAAAGACCGACATGTACATATCGATTATAGGAAGGATATGTATTCACAGATAACCATTCATATATAATAAATATAAATATAATGCTTCAGTAACATCTAGAAAGGTATCTTGTAATGTGGGTTCCAAGAAGTTCTGAAATGAGCAGGCTGTAACTATTCAATCTAGGCTATGAAGAAATGATAAGGAATCTAGACTTGAGGGCTTCATCCAGGGATGAGAAGCACACGGAGTACTTAAGGAATGCTGAGCAGTATTCAGTAGGATCACAAAATCAGCCAGATAATAATTTTGTACACTGGAAGAAAAGCAGACCTGTTTAACACTGTAATCAGCCTTGCTTTGTGATGAATTTGTCAAAATGAAATTACTGTTAGAATGTTCATGTGACTGTAGAGTCATAGTTCCTTAAAAACTTCATGGATGAAATCTGTTATCATTGTGTAAATGGAAGACAGAAACAGCAGTTTGCAGAATTATAGCTGAACGATGCCTAGGGGTACCCAAAGCTTTCATTGCCCCTAGTTATCAATAAAGCAAGCAAAGGATCTTGTTCTAAAGCAGAATTATCTTCAACACTTACACTTCCAAAGAGCTCAGATGAGGGTATACCAAATCATGCAATGACAAGAAAATAAAAGCTTAATGGCCTCATGGGGTAGAGCTTAATAAATATATAACTATAATTCTATGAGTTTTATGTTTATATGCATGTGCGTGATAATATACAGATATATATGGCACACAGTCATCTTTTTGTTCCATACCTGTCTTATATTAGGTTTGTTTCATAACTGATATGGGCTCTGTTAGACAGATCAAAAAACCTGTGGCCATTTTGTCATTAGCCAGCAAGTCCAACAAGTTTCAGATAAGGCTGAGACATGAGTTCGTGTTGTGCAAAATCAGAGGGTTAGATAATGGGCTGAATTCATAAAGGTTACCGGGAGGGGTGCATGATGTGCTATTAATGATGGTGCAAAAACATAGCGTTGGGCTGCCTTTGTGGCAGCTACATGCTAATGAGCCAGTTTGAGGTAAACACATTTGGTAATTAACCATGAACTCTTTCCTTCGCAACTGTCTGTTTTTTGTTTTTATAATGTGTGTGTGTGTGTGTGTGTGTGTGTGTGTGTGTGTGTGTGTGTGTGTGTGTGTGTGTCTATATATATATATATATATATATATATATATATATATATATATATATATATATATATATATATATATATATATATATATATATATATATATATATATATATATATATATAATATATATATTTATATATACTAACTATCAACACCTATCAGAACCTGAAATAGATTACACAAATAACATACTGTGCAGTTACTAGTTTTTTATCTACAGTAATATTGAACATTTTATCTGATAGCCTGAGGTGTATCCTCTGTGTAGTACTCCTACAAATACTTACATTTCTCTGAATTTGTGCTGAGCTGATAAAGCAGAGTTAATTTCCTGGCTGTGTTGGATTGTATAACCATCTGATATATAAACTGATAAGTATACTTTTTTGCACTTCTTTTGTACTGTACAGCAATAATATATTCACGTTGTTATTTGTGCCCTATTTTGTCTTTACTGTTTGTTTTTCCTGCCCTCACACCCAAGTGCTGTTGTAGTCTTAAACAAACTTGGTGGGTATGGAATTGCCTACCCCTGCTGTTAATTTGATTTTGGACACTCCTTTCAGCCCCATCTCATTTGATCGCTCATCTGAGTGCAATGAGATAATTTGGGTAGGACTACCCCCTTAGTTCCTTAATCATGTACTATCTTTTGTTTCCTCCATCTCCACTTAAAAAAACATAAAAAAATTACACTTTATTCAGCTGCTTTTACTGTAATTGTGTCCTTCCTTTTTTATTACCTTATTTTTGCTGTCTGCTCTTGTGTTCAAGTGATGTTATTCTGCTGCATTTATTACTGCTTGTTAGTAGCCTAATAAAGTTTATTTGCTATTCTAGCATCTTATTTTGGTTTTAGCACTGATGCTTCAGGCAGGTTACTTTACATTTAACAAGGTTCCTGTGGTCTACACTCTTGTGGACAAACCCTTATCAAAACCCTCTCTCTATAAGTCCACCCAAGCATTCAGAACACTATGTCTGGACAATTCCCATCTGTTTCTTCTGCCAGCCTTGTCGACATGG
Source organism: Protopterus annectens (assembly GCF_019279795.1). Lineage (NCBI taxonomy): Eukaryota > Metazoa > Chordata > Ceratodontiformes > Protopteridae > Protopterus > Protopterus annectens. The sequence continues at coordinate 372,174,340 of NC_056739.1, read as the reverse complement.
GCATACTGACACAGTGTAGCAACTGCCTCATGTTTACTGACAACCTTCTTCTCCTAGCATATCATTCTTCTACTTGTGAGAAATGTATGTACATCAGTAGCCTGGAATTCATGCTCTCTTGTGCCACAGGCAGTACTCCTGACAAAGAGAAGATTGCCAGCACAAACACCACACCACCCACATCACATAGCCAAACACAACACACACACACACACATCTATGCAGAGGCCGTCAATAAAAACTTACCTAAACAGCACAGACCTTCAAAACACACTCACAAACACTCTGCACACAATGCCAAACACATCACACACAGCAAACGACACACCAGTGTCTCACAAACATAGCCTGTAAGGCAAAACAGTAAGCCATCACAGCCCACAAGACATAACAATAAACCAAACATATTAGTCATTGGTGCCTCAGTTGTAAGACACACTGATGCCCCCCTCACCAGACTCAACAAAGAGAAGGTCATGGTCAGTTGTCTTTCTGGTGCCAGAATCCGCTACATCACGCATGCACTTAAGTCTCTCCACAACAAGTACAAGTACAACTCTGTCATTGTCCATGTTGTTGTCAATGACTTGAGATGTACCTCCCTGGACTATATGAAGAGAGACATGATTGAGATCTCAGAGTATATGCCCCAGGCAGTTATGACCCTAGCCCTAAGCAGCATCCTACCTTCACCAAGAATGATACTACAATACCAACAAAAAATAATTGACTTCAAAAATTGGCTTAGTTTTTGGTGTCATGCCATGGGGATCCAATGTCTGTTTGCCTGGGATGACATGGTCAACAGGCATCAGTGCTTTGCCAGAGATGGCCTCCACCTGTCACCACTGGGTTTCTGGATCCTGGTCAAGGCTCTAACCTCCCCCATTGTGCCTTTTTTAGGCAATGTCCCAAGGGCAAATCTTCCAACATAAAAGATCTGTCAAAAAGAAAATTGAAGGTCATACTGCTTAATGCTAGGAGCCTTAACCTGAAAATGCACTCAATGGAGGCTCTCCTTGTGCTGGAAGATGCTGATGTCTGTGCAGTCACGGAAACCTGGTTCACGGCTGCAGAGAGCACTCCTGCCTTACCAGGGTATACCTCATTCCACACATTCTGACCCCAAAATGAGGTCAGGAAGACTAAGGGAGGTGGAGTCTCTATCTTCATTAAGTCCATCTCACCTCCGGACTGTTTTGCCAGCATGATGCACTGGAACTACTCCAGGTACAACTGACAGCTGGCAAGACATCCATCCAAGTTATAGCCAGCTATAGACCCCCCCCCATGACTCAATACCCATTCCTCTTACCTGGATCTACTTGACTCCATTAAGGTACCCCTTAACACCCTGATTCTTGGCAGCTTCAACTACCCCACCATAGACTGTGGGTGAACTATTCCTGCATTAATGCACTCACTCAATGGTTCCTTGACTTCATCAATTCTAATGCACTAGACCAGCTTGTCTCATCCCACACAAGGGGAGATAACATTCTGGACTTGGTTCTTACCAACATGGGCGACCGCTGCACCACTTTCATAGTATGTTCTTCCCTGGTGTGATTGGATCATTGAACTGTCTCATTTAAAGTTTCTATCCCCCCCCCCCCCGCAACTGAAATAAAACTAAAAAACTTAAAGCTGACTATAACCTCCTAAGGGAGGGTATCTGTAGCTTCACACCCCCCCCCTCAGAGAATGCAGATAACTATGCTGAACACAATACGCCAATGCAGTATACAAGCACCTGTACAACTGCATGAACTCAGCCATACCCAGTAGAATTAAAACCTGCTCCTCAAGGAAATACAAATCTGTTTGGTGGACATCCTCTATCAACAGGCTTTACAACAAAAAGAAGAAACTTTTGTCCAATTGTAAAAAGGAACATATTCCAAATTGGGAAAACTCTTTCCTTAGCCTTAACAAGCAAATTAGATCACTAGTGAAAGTCTACAAAGCCAATTATGAATCGAAAGCAGCCTCCAAATCAAAGGGAAACCACAAAGCCTTCTTCAGTTACGTCAGGAATCTCCATGGCAAAGCCCAAGTTTGTTCCAAATTAGTACTTAACAGTATCACTTACACTGATCTTGTTGACTTAGCCAACCTGCTAGCAGATAGGTTCAGTGCAAACTTCACCCCTGTCCACCCAAAGGCCCATTTGACATCCCTAATACTTGTCCTGCACCTCACATCTCTGTAGATTAAGTGCTATAGACCCTGTCCAAGGCAAAGAACACAGTTTCCATGGGACCTGATAGTATCCCAGGCTGTATTCTGCAACCATCTCCAGCAAGAACAGGCTTCACCATCGAACACCCTATTCAACCACAGCCTAAGTACAGGCTTCATTCCAGCAGAGTGGAGAACTGCCACTGTCATCTCTTTGCACAAAGGTGGTGGCACTACTAATCCTGGAAACTATTGCCCCATTAGCTTGACAAGTCTGATCTGTAAAGCCATCGAATGCATTATTATGGATCTCATAAACAAGGACATATGCAATCTCCAAGTACTTGACCCCACTCAGTTCAGATTTGTCAAGGGCAGATCTTGCCTGTTGAACTTGATTGACTTCTTTGAGACTGTTACCAAGGCCCTGGAAGAGGGAAAGTCAGTATATACAGCTTACCTTGACCTGGCCAATGCCTTTGGCACAATCCCCCAATCAGGCATCATTGAAAAGCTGACACAACTTGGCATAAATTCCTATCTAATCAGGTGGGTGGCCAACTGGCTCCCTGACAGGACCCTCGAAGTCAAAATAAGCACCTCCACCTCTGATAGCAGACCTGTCACTAGTGGAGTTCCCCAGGGATCTGCCATGGGGCCCTTACTGTTTGGCATCTACTTCTCAGAGGTTCAGGTAAAGACAAAAGGCCTGTGGCTGACCAAGTTTGTGGATGACTGTAAGTTGGGTGCTGTCATTAACTCTCCAAATGATGGTAACATACTGCAAGAGAGTCTCACAGCAACTAATAATTGGTGCCAAAGTCATGGCCTCATGCTAAATGCAAAAAAAATGTATCATCATAATATTTGGCAAAAACACAACCCTTACTGATTATCACATCAACGGCAACCCCCTAAGCACACAACCTGTGGTGAGAGAATTGGGCACTCAGGTTGATAACAACCTCACATGTAGCAGCAGTGGTCAGAAAAGCCTTTTATTTGGTTCATCTCATAAGTAAAGGCATTGCATCCAGAAAAAAGGAGGTTATTACTTCTCTATACTCCTCCCTCATTAGACCAATAATTGAGTATAATGCCTCGTTTGGTGTGTACCTCTCCAAACATCTGCACCAAATGGAAAGGCCACTGAAATACCTCACAAAGAGAATCCGTGGCCTCCAACACCTGTCCTATGTGGACAGGCTCAAATCACTATCACTCTATTAGGTATTGTACAGATTGCTCAGGGGTGATCTGTGTCTCGCCTACAAGGCAATCACAAACCCTACTCTACTAGAGATGCTCCATATAAGTCTAACTCCTCATGCATTACCCACTTGAAAGGCCTGAATCTAATATGCAACATCAACAAAACCTGCTGGAAAGAAAGGTTTGTCTTCCAGGGGCTGCCATTTTTCTAGAATAGACTTCTCATACATGTCAAATAAAGCACCTCGCTGACCCTCTTCAAGCACAGCCTTGATGACTGGATGGGAAACCACAAATTTGTCCCAGGGGTTCCACCCATGTCCCTCATTGACAGGGGCAACAAGTACGGACTGCAGTTTCTTTTTGAGGATAAACTCTTGGCCAGGCTTGTAAGGGCCCAAGGGCCATTAGCCTAGTAACTCCTATGACCCTATGATCCTATGATCCTATGAGAGACAGCTTAATTTTACTCCCATATTCACTAAATCTGCTTTTATTTAAATAATTGCTTATGAATAAAGTTTCAGAATGGGAAACAAAGGTTCACTGTATACTAAAACAGGGGTCTTGTGGCATTATTCTGGAGTTCAGACTATCTGGTCTGCTTTACAAAGAAAATAATCGTAGGTATCATTATGCTCACTGGAGACATGGCCTTGGTGCACAGAAATTCTGGGCTGCAGCAGCAGAAGCAGCAGCTGAACTACTCCTGCAGTGGGATAGCAGATCTAGTACAGAGTAAAGAGGTTACTTATACAATGGCTGGCTATTAACATTCAAAAAGGAGCACACTGATTGGTTAGCCCAACCAGCATGCCCATTGTAAATCGAGAATATGCCAACAATAAAAGTCTGGCTGCTTAAGTATCATTATCATGTTATGTCTTACCACCGGTGGTGGCCATTTCTGAATCCAGCCCTATGTTTCATATTATATAAGTCCAGCTGTAGAAGACTTTGTGTTTAATTAACTATCCTCAAACTACTTTTTCTCTTAGTAAAATACAACTGGACCTTTCTAATTTCTTGCTATCTTAAATACCATATGAAAAGAAATGTAACCCATACTCCATATAAAGCTTAAACAATTACCTGCTCTCTTAAATGGCATATGAAAAGAAAGATAACTCATGCTCCATATGAGGCCTAACCAATTATCTGAATAAAAGGCACATAATGCCGAGATGTCTGTATGAGACTGTATGTGAAAATGTCATAAATACCCGGATGGCATTTGTTTATTAGTGCATCAGTGTATGACTCAGATATTACTGTCCTATTCACAGGGACACCATGATATTTAATAACTTCAAATGAATGTAAAATATTAATATTAAGAAAATATGATGTATTTATGTAATAGGGTACAACATTCCCTGTGAGATGACTCTACTTAAACATAACAAACAATTACAAACCCCCCAACAGTTCCTAACCAAAAATGATTACAGGCCTAAAGTCTCTGAACTACCAAGAAAGTCGGGAAGCTGTAGCCCTTTATTTAGTATCTTACAGACTTTTGAGGGTAGATCTTTTTCTTGTTTTCCATGCCATTAGAGACCCGGTAGTCCTGGACCTCCTGTATATCCACAAGTCCAATATCTCCACCTACTGAAAACAGGGACTTAAATCTACACCAGTGGATAAACAAAACACAGGGGAGGGACACATTTATAATGCAGCACCTCCCAAGCGTCTGGAACAAACTTCCCCTGCATGTAAAGCAGTGCAACTCACTATCTTCCTTTAAACATAAAATAGATGACTGGATGCATATCTGCAAATTTATTCCACTACTGACTGGTATGTCTCTCGTGGAGTTGTCTGGAGAATGTACTGGCAAGGCAAGAATGGTCACAAGGCTCAGTGGTCCTGGCAGAGCCATGAATCTATGGGTAGTTACTATTATTCTGCTCACAGATCGATGACAGAGCACATGTTGATGTTGATTGCTTTATTGTTTGATACTGCCCAATTTATGATACCCCAGGATAGATACCATGAACTTTATTTTAGAGTCATATTGCAGTTTTACTCATCCAGACTCATCTAGAAAGTGATACTGTAGACGTGAATATAGTAAATAAAACTGAGCATAATACTGAATGTTAAGGCACATACTGATGCACTTTCCTACTTTTTTAAACATGTATCTGGTATTTTGACACTTTTTGGGCTCCAGTTGCATAGAGTTGAGTTAACATGTAACTCTCCCTTGTCTTCAGCGCAAGAGGAATGGAATGGAATCAAATTTTGCAAGATCCAAGAATATAAAGTGCAGTGGTAATTTCTCATCTAGAGCTTCAGGCACATAAAATCTCAATAGGTTACTTAAGCACGATTAACTATATGTAAATCCATACTGACTGAGATCAGGACTGAAACACAGAGCGTAAGGCAGCATGGCTAACAGTCCTTTCAAAACACTTCCCTAGGATACATATAGAGGTTAAAGACCTAATGATGTCTCTAATCCATGCATTGCTGCCTTTTGGAATAGAAAAACTTAAACAATCCCTCAAGGACATAACATAATTTGAAACATTTCTGAAGAAGTTATGTTTGACAGGAGAGAATAGGGTTTTTAATTTAGTTCAGAAAGTAACAGTTTACCCCATCTGACAGCATATTAAATTAGACTTTACTGACAAAACTGTTTTGTTGACGCTGAATAAAATAATTGTTGGGCAATAAATGTTATCAGTTGTGATTTGCATAGGAGTTGTAGAGTCCAATAACATTGTTTCAGGTAAGAAACTGTCACTTAAAAATATAACAATATTGCCAGCTTTGTGAATTAAAGGTATAAACCCTGCTCTCAAATCAGGGACAAATCCAGAAATAATCAGGGACAATCAGGCACACTTTTAAAATATTAGTACTATTAATTTGAGACAGACAGACAGAATATGAGAATCTGAATTCATATACATTTTCTAAAATAAAAGAGGTCTATAACTCTACATATTTTCTTTATTTATAAAGTGCAATTCAATACCTTTTCTCCAAAACTCAGCAATTTTAGAGGGTATTAAGCAGGACAGAGCTACAATTTGAGTCAAAATCAGGGACATCCCTGAAAATCAGGAACAGCTGAGTGATGCAGGCAGTTTGATTTCAGACAGCAGTTTAAGCATCTGTAGGAAATGGCCAGGGAGGATATATAAGTGGAGGGGACTCCAATAGGGAGACAAGGTAGGCTGGCCCATTCCTTTAGTGAGAGAAGATAGGGTGGCTCATACAATCAGGATCTTGATCCACTTCCTACCACCTGACTGCTGCTGCCACATAAAAAAATTTGGTAATAGGGCTTACTGAGCAGAAAAAAATTGTCTGGAGAGCTCCTGCATAGCCAAGGAATGCCAATCTGTTACCCATACAGAACAAATGAGCCAACTGGATATATGCAGAGCAGCCATTAGGCCAAGAAAAAGTCAACATTTTTTTTCATATCAGAGACAATGCAGATTCCAGCCTTTAATGCCTTGATAAAGGGTATCACCCTGCTTACTTGACATCTCCCTTTCTTTTGTATCTTTTACTGTTTTTATTTGATGGGAATTTCTTAAAAGTTGCCTAGTAGTGATGTTTCTTTTTGATTGTTTGAATGACTCTCCTACACTAACTGCGGTTAAATATATTCAAGCTCAACGTTTTGTTATCAGTAGGAAACCAATCTCTGATTATCTGTTCCATTTTGAGTAGGACTAATCCCAGGATGCATCTTATGTGTACAGATCTTGTTTTCCATCCCAGTATTGCAATTTATTATTAATCTTTATGTAGTCAGCTTTGTAAAAATGCTTGTGCTGGTTTGTCAATAGGCAGGTCCTGTTATTGCCCAAATGTATTTTCCAGCTAATAGAAAGATTATTTGTGTTACTGTGTACTGGGCATACTACAGCTTTCTAAGTAATCAATTTATCTCCAACCTAAACGTCTGGTATGTTTTTTTTTTCATCTGCTGGGGCTGCATACTCTCTGTCAATAATGACAGCTCAGTGGTTTAATCAAAATGATTTTGCTCTTTATGCTTAAAGTACAAATGGTATCACAGCAAATTCTTAAAGAGTTCAAATCATCAGCCAAGAAAACTAGCCCATCACTTAAACGTTCATATTTATTTATTTTATTTATTTATCTTATTTATTTTGCATTTGTTTATTGGGAGTCTCTGACCGGGCTAGTAGCCCGTGTTCAGAGGAGGCCCGGGGAGAAAAGCTCCAAGATATACTATTACAATTGAATACATAAGGTTAGCATGTATTTACAGGGTCTATATTATAACAACGAACGATCAAATGATCAAACGTTGTTATATCGAACTCAAAAGTTTGAATTCACAATACATCGAACTACCAGAATAAAAAAAACAAAAAACAAAACACATTCAAACATTACATAAAGTGGGGGGTTTTGCCCCCACACCCCCCGACATGGGGAGCTGTGCCCCCCACACACCTGTACTTAAATATACCAACTCCGAGATTACACTACAGTGCGAAAACAGGAAAGTAATGGAAGTGGCCAAGCGACTTCTTTCCCAGGGAAAGAATTTGCTAATATGCTGCTTCGTCATTTTGCGTTTTCGACATTTGAAGTTCGACCAAGACGCATTCAACAAAATGTGTCTTCGGTCTTCTGATAGGAACCCGTATTTACAATATATTATTATAGTTGCTGTACAAAATTTTGGTCTCTATAAAGTGAACCAATATGCAAGGATTGTCTGGCTAGTGCCAGAAGTAATGCACATTATCTCTGCCATCCAAATATTTTCCATCAGGGTGGAATGCAATTATTTTTATAGTTACAGAAGTCCTTTAATCCTGGTAAAGGCAGTAGAGGCTTATTTTAGCTGTAAAAAGTTTCTTTGATCATTATTACATCAAATTTAGAGAGATGATCAGTACATTTGATATTTTAGAATTTTGTTATGTTTCTGGCATTAGACAGAAAAAACTTGAGCACGTGGTTTCTTCACAATAGGGCAAAGTGTAGTAGGGGACATAAAAAAACAGTTAACATTTTGATGTTAAACTTACATAGTAAAAAGTCTAGCCCTGTGCCCAAGATTGGAAAGATTCCTAACAAAAAAATGAGATTTTGCCACAATCTGTTTCCACAAGTAAATCTATTCAGCTCTCTTACTCTTACAGAGATGTCTCTTTAGATGGCAGATAACTTCTTGAGGATGTGTTAGTCTTGACAGGCAGGGGTACAAGTGTGTAGTAGTTGGTAAGTTAGATATGATATGATATGCTTTATGTAAAATGGTTGTAAGAATCAAATAATAATGGTTTAATATTTTGCTTTTTTGTTTTTTTTGCTCCTGATTCATGTGACCAATCAGGCTTCCTTCCTGTTTTCCCTACTGGCTGGTTTCTGGGGGCAGGGGTTGACTTCTGGGAGGAGTGCCATCATCTCAAAGGGAGCAGTTCCATCATCTCAAAAGTGTGCTGTGCCATCATCTGAAAGGGGAGGAGTTTTTTTGTCTTAATATGTAGTGAGTAAATATTTCCCTCTTATGGGAGTAATGCAATATAAGTCAGCCCTTGAAAGCAGGCACCTTCATTAGGCCTTAGTCCCCACCTGTGATTTTAAGAATAATCTTTATCCAACCTTCCTCCCTGAGATGGATGAGCAGGCTTTGACTTATCATTCCTCTTTGTCCTTGGCATGCTCCTCCAGTGCCCAGGCCATTAAGTGACCTGAGGCACCGAGGTCATATTTAGTGTTTTACCCCTTTGTACTGCCACACTGGCATTGATATATGAAATGTGTGACTATAGCTATACTGAAAGGATGTACACAAATTACCATTAGATGCTAAAGCTGGACACTAGGGTATTTAATATCTCTCAATTAAATCTGCAGAAACAAAGTAGTGATACAAATCTTTAATTTTAATAAGGGAAAACTTGTTAAAATACTCACAAACTACTTAAACTGGTAAAACATATGAAAAGGCTCTTCTGAGGTCACTTGAATAGATTTTATTAATCACCATACACCAAAAACAATCCAATAGTAAAAATGAATAAAAATACGAAAGTCTAGGACATAAAAGTACTTAGCGCTTTCACCCTGATTCACTTCTGGGCATCTTCAGAGTACTAATAAGTTATACAGCCAACTTCAAATATATAGGTGTGTTGCTAATTACACAACGCCTACCATTAGTTAATTCATAAATTCATAATGTTTTTAAAGATATATATATATATATATATATATATATATATATATATATATATATAATTTTTTATATAAACTTATTATAACTTGGCACATTGTTTGAATTGTGAACAAAACACATTACAATCAATAATATCATGGTTGTCATACTATAAGGTTAAAAATAAAATAAAAATTAAAAAATTAAAAATACAGTGAATGAAATACTTCTTGAATAAAAAGTTGTGATGTTTGTTTAAAAATAGTGTGAAACACTAATAAATGTAATATATTAGGATAAAAATATAAATAAGAATATAAATATATATTTATAAAATATCATATAAATACAATTATAGGTGTTTTTATATTGCAAACAACTAGGTTATGAAATTCAGGAAAAAGTTAGTAATACACTAATTAGATACAATAGGATCTTTGTTTTAAAATACTAGAAATGGAAATGTGTCCATTAATGCCAGGTAAACAACTTGCATTAAGTCTTAGCTGCCATAAACATTCCCTGGCTTCTAACAGGTTATCATAGTCTCCTCCTTTTTCTCAACAATTGGGAATTCTATCAATAACAAAAAATATAAATCGCTTAAAATTCTCACATTTGGTACTATGTACAAATAGAGCATTTACCGTCTTTTTGTTCTTGATATCCCTGTTATGTTCTAAGATGCATTCCCTCAATTTCCTAATGGTTTTTCCAACATAATATGCTGGACAGGAGACACATGTGGCTAAATACACCACCATTATGGTATTGCAGTTACAATGTCCTGGACATTTAATGGATTTACCATAACCTTGCACCATAGTGTAGGGTCCATCATTTACAAATTTGCAAACTTTACAAAAACCACATCTACTCATTTTTGACATAGTGTATGTACGGCCTTTGTTGTTATTTTCCAAACTTTCTTTAAGATTGGTACCCCTACTGTATGTAACCTTTGGGAAATAGCCAAGTATTTCATTATATTCTGTCTTATTGGAAAAAACACTTAACCAAGTATCATTTAATACTTGAATTATGGTGTCAGAATGTTCATTGAATGGTTAAATAAAAGCATCTATTTTGTTAATATCGGTACTATTAATACCCTTGGGCATAGTGTTTAATCCGAATTTCAAAACAGGTTTATAAAGAGTATTCCTTTTCATCATAACTTCCTTCCTTATTTGGTTTATTAGGTTTAATGGATAGCCTCTGTCTAAAAACATATTACTAATAGTCTCCATTTCACAAATGAAATTGCTGTCTTCACTAATAATACGTGACAGCCTAACCATCTGACCTTTTACAAGGTTCTTTTTTTGAAAATGTGGATGACAGCTGTCATAATGAAGGAAGGAATTCGAATATGTAGGTTTACGGAAAATATTAGATTCAACTTGGTGATTTTTAAAATACATACATATATCCAAATATTCACATTTATCTTCATGTACTTTAGTTGTGAAATTAAGAAAGGTCGATGTAGTACCTAAGTAGCTTATAAAATCATTTAATTCACCCCTATTACCTCTCCAAAAGACTAAAATATCGTCCAGGTATCTAACATAAAATGTTATTTTTGTCCAGAACCTGGAAGAAAAAATACTTTCAGTTTCCCATTGTGCTAATACCAAATTAGCATAAATGGGGGCACATCTGGCCCCCATTGCTACCCCTGTGCATTGTCTGAAATATTCACCTTCCATATAAATAAAATTGTTGAATAAAACCATTTCCATCATCTCAACCACAGTATGCAATCCACTGTAACTATCTAAAATTGTTTCAAACATATCCAAACCCAGCTTATGGGGTATGACAGAGAATACATTTATCACATCGATGGTAATCATAACAGTATCATCAGTATTGTTCTCCTTATTGTAAGTCCTTAATTTATCCAGGCAATGCCAAGAGTCTTTAATAATATGAGGGAATTGATTAAGAATATCCTTACAATAATAATCAATATATCTAGCTATAGCTTCTAATTTAGAGCCCTTGGCTGAAACAATCGGCCTAAAAGGAGGGTTTGAAACACTTTTATGTGTTTTTGGAATGCCAAAAATTGACGGAGTTATAGGATGTTCCACAATGATATATTCATATTCAGATTTATCGATCATTCCTTCTATCTGATAGTCATAGAGTAACCAGTCTATCTTTGTATATGCCCTATTCATCTCAAATTTTGATACTTTTTCATATGTTTCATCGTCAACAAGCATATTAGGCATTCTATTAATGTAGTCTGTTTTAGTCATAATTACCACCCCTCCACCTTTATCGGGATTCATAACTCTGTATTTATCCTTAGTAGTTAATTCTTTTAAACAAAATCTCTCTGTACTGGTGAGATTGTCTTCTCGATTTGTAGGTGTTTTTACTATTCTACGTATTTGTGATTCACATAACATCTCAAATAAACATATATTCAGATTCTGGGGTGGTATAAAAGTACTGGATCTTTTTAAAGTCAACCTACCTATATCAGATTCGACCCCTTTATTATGATTTACAAAAAACATTTTTAAATTTAACAGCCTAGTATACAATTTTAAATTAATCAATAATCTTCCTATATCATGTCTATAATTAGGAATGAAGGTAAAACCTTTTTTGAATAATGTAACATATTCTTGACCAAGTGTAGTGGCTGTGTAATTATACAGACTAAAACTTCCATCTGTAATAATTATGTCAGAAGGATTTACTTCTTCTAACGTAATCTCAAAATCACCACTCTCTACATTGTTTTTGTCATTGTCAGCATCAAAGTTGTCGCCTAACCGTCTTTCATTATTAAGTGAAAATGAAACAAATTTGTTAATTTTCTTACCTGATAATATAACAGTAAGTGAAAATTATGAATTTGTACCACCCCAGAATCCCAATATATGTTTATTTGAGATGTTATGTGAATCACAAATACGTAGAATAGTAAAAACACCTACAAATCGAAAAGACAATCTCACCAGTACAGAGAGATCTTGTTTAAAAGAATTAGCTACTAAGGATAAATACAGAGTTATGAAGCCCGATAAAGGTGGAGGGGTGGTAATTATGACTAAAATAGACTACATTAATAGAATGACTAATATGCTTGATGACAATGAAACATATGAAAAAGTATCAAAATTTGAGATGAATAGGGCATATACAAAGATAGACTGGTTACTCTATGACTATCAGATAGAAGGAATGATCGATAAATCTGAATATGAATATCTCATTGTGGAACATCCTATAACTCCGTCAATTTTTGGCATTCCAAAAACACATAAAAGTGTTTCAAACCCTCCTTTTAGGCCGATTGTTTCAGCCAAGGGCTCTAAATTAGAAGCTATAGCTAGATATATTGATTATTATTGTAAGGATATTCTTAATCAATTCCCTCATATTATTAAAGACTCTTGGCATTGCCTGGATAAATTAAGGATTTACAATAAGGAGAGCAATACTGATGATACTGTTATGATTACCATCGATGTGATAAATTTATTCTCTGTCATACCCCATAAGCTGGGTTTGGATATGTTTGAAACAATTTTAGATAGTTACAGTGGATTGCATACTGTGAAAAGTAAGTTATTGGTTGAGATGATGGAAATGGTTTTATTCAACAATTTTATTTATATGGAAGGTGAATATTTCAGACAACGCACAGGGGTAGCAATGGGGGCCAGATGTGCCCCCATTTATGCTAATTTGGTATTAGCACAATGGGAAACTGAAAGTATTTTTTCTTCCAGGTTCTGGACAAAAATAACATTTTATGTTAGATACCTGGACGATATTTTAGTCTTTTGGAGAGGTAACAGGGGTGAATTAAATGATTTTATAAGCTACTTAGGTACTACATCGACCTTTCTTAATTTCACAACTAAAATACATGAAGATAAATGTGAATATTTGGATATATGTATGTATTTTAAAAATCACCAAGTCGAATCTAATATTTTCCGTAAACCTACATATTCAAATTCCTTCCTTCATTATGACAGCTGTCATCCACATTTTCAAAAAAAGAACCTTGTAAAAGGTCAGATGGTTAGGCTGTCACGTATTATTAGTGAAGACAGCAATTCCATTTGTGAAATGGAGACTATTAGTAATATGTTTTTAGACAGAGGCTATCCATTAAACCTAATAAACCAAATAAGGAAGGAAGTTATGATGGAAAGGAATACTCTTTATAAACCTATTTTGAAATTCGGATTAAACACTATGCCCAAGGGTATTAATAGTACCGATATTAACAAAAGAGATGCTTTTATTTTACCATGCAATGAACATTCTGACACCATAATTCAAGTATTAAATGATACTTGGTTAAGTGTTTTTTCCAATAAGACAGAATATAATGAAATACTTGGCTATTTCCCAAAGGTTACATACAGTAGGAGTACCAATCTTAAAGAAAGCTTGGAAAATAACAACAAAGGCCGTACACACACTATGTCAAAAATGAGTAGATGTGTTTTTTGTAAAGTTTGCAAATTTGTAAATGATGGACCCTACACTATGGTGCAAGGTTACGGTAAATCTATTAAATGTCCAGGACATTGTAACTGCAATACCAAGGTGGTGGTGTATTTAGCCACATGTGTCTCCTGTCCAGCATATTATGTTGGAAAAACCATTAGGAAATTGAGGGAATGCATCTTAGAACATAACAGGGATATCAAGAACAAAAAGACGGTAAATGATCTATTTGTACATAGTACCAAATGTGAGAATTTTAAGCGATTTATATTTTTTGTTATTGATAGAATTCCCAATTGTTGGGAAAAAGCATAAGACTATGATAACCTGTTAGAAGCCAAGGAATGTTTATGGCAGCTAAGACTTAATGCAAGTTGTTTACCTGGCATTAATGGACACATTTCCATTTCTAGTATTTTAAAACAAAGATCCTGTTGTATCTAATTAGTGTATTACTAACTTTTTCCTGAATTTCATAACCTAGTTGTTTGCAATATAAAAACACCTATAATTGTATTTATATGATATTTTATAAATATATATTTATATTCTTATTTATATTTTTAACCTAATATATTACATTTATTAGTGTTTCACACTATTTTTAAACAAACATCACAACTTTTTATTCAAGAAGTATTTCATTCACTGTATTTTTCATTTTTTAATTTTTATTTTATTTTTAACCTTATATTATGACAACCATGATATTATTGATTGTAATGTGTTTTGTTCACAATTCAAACAATGTGCCAAGTTATAATAAGTTTATATACAAAATTATATATATATATATATATATATATATATATATATATATATATATATGTCTTTAAAAAAATTATTAATTTATGAATTAACTAATGGTAGGCGTTGTGTAATTAGCAACACACCTATATATTTGAAGTTGGCTGTATAACTTATTAGTACTCTGAAGATGCCCAGAAGTGAATCAGGGTGAAAGCGCTAAGTACTTTTATGTCCTAGACTTTCGTATTTTTATTCATTTTTACTATTGGATTGTTTTTGGTGTATGGTGATTAATAAACATCTATTCAAGTGACCTCAGAAGAGCCTTTTCATATGTTTTAACTTGTTAAAATACTGTTTGGCTGTTTAATGAATTTTAGCAAAGTATACAAATACATATAAAAAAAAAAAATATCTGCTTTTACTGTATTTGTGTCTCTTCCTACTTTATTTTGCTTTTGCGTCATCTTAAAAGTACTCAATTGTATTTATTACTGCTTGGTGTAACTCATTCTAAGCCTTTTAGTTTAAGCACTTGGGTTCAGACCAGTTGTTTTATATTAAGAGGGTTTGTGGTCTGCACTGTAGTGGCAGAACAGGTAGCTTACATCCTTCTAAGTTGGGAACTGCTGATTGAGGGCTCAGTGTCTGTTATTCTAAAAGTGTATTAATTCTGGTTTAAGCACTTGGGCTTCAGGCCAGTTATTTTACATTAAGAGGGTTCGTGGTCTGCACTCTTGTGGGAGGAGAGGCTGGACTCTGCCCTTCTGAGCTGGGAATTTCTGGTTAAAGGCTTATAGTGCCTGCATATTTGAACTGCTTCTTACTGAAATTGGTACACCTTGTTTGCTGTAGCATAGACTAGATCCAAGCCTTCTGAATCTAGCTTTGTTTGTATAACTTGAGCACTAATCCAGGCATTCTTTAACGTATTCAATTGTATTTATTACTGCTTGGTAGTAACTTGATTAAAGTGTAGCTATCATTCTAAGTCTTTTGGATTAAGCACTTGGGCTTCAGACCAGTTGTTTTACATTAGGAAGGTTTGTGGCCTGCACTGTGGTGGCAGGACAGGTAGCTTACATACTTCTAAGTTGGGAACTGCTGATTGAGGGCTCAGTGTCTGTTATTCTAAAAGTGTATTAGTTCTGGTTTAAGCACTTGGGCTTCAGGCCAGTTATTTTACATTTAGAAGGTTCGTGGTCTGCACTCTTGTGGGAGGAGAGGCTGGACTCTGCCCTTCTGAGCTGGGAATTTCTGGTTAAAGGCTTATAGTGCCTGCATATTTGAACTGTTTCTTACTGAAATTGGTACACCTTGTTTGCTGTAGCATAGACTAGATCCAGGCCTGCTGAATCTAGCTTTGTTTGTATGCTTGTTGTTTGTTTGCTTGTTATTTCCCTGAATCGCTAATTCCACCTAAAATGCGGCTTTTCAGTGCTTCTGTGGATCCCTAGTGATATCTGCATTGCTTACTGTACTTATTTCCTTGTTTCATTTGAAAGAAAGTTACTGTTTGTCATTTTTGCATTTAAGTTACCTGTAACACATTGCATTTAAGTTACATGGCACTTGCTCACTAAAGCAATTATATAAGTCAGCACTAAAAAAATAAAAGCACTACACCCTCACAAACTCCCCTTGAGTACCTTGTTCCCCATTGACCCTTTTTTCAATTATAAAGGAATCCCCAATACTATTCTAGCATGTCCAAAGGTCAGTTGTCAATCTCCTCTCCGGTCCAGCTGTTGAATCTGGGAATCTTGAGGCAATGTTACAACTGCCTCATGTACACAGACAACCCTTTCTTCCTCCCAACAAATTCCAACACATGTGAGAAATGCAACCATATAGCCAAACTGGAGGCTAAGCTCTCTCAACTCAGTACTGGTGTAACCAGTCAGGAGGAGAAGGAAACCACACTCACTACAATTCCAGTCTCACATAGACCTACCACGACTGTAAACCAAACACATAAACACACAAAACATACTTGGAGGCTCTAAAAAAAATCTGCCTAAGCAGCAGAGACCTCCAAAGCAGATACCAAAGCAACCGCTACCCCAAAACAAAACACATGCAACACATAGCTCACAAAGCCAGTGTGCCGAACAGTCACAGCCCTTAAGGCTAAACAACACACCTGATACACTTGTAATAGGTGACTCCATCGTCAGGCACACTGATGTCCCACTCACCAGGCTGAACAAGGAGAAGGTCACAGTGAGCTGCCTGTCGGGCGCTAGGATCCACCACATAACACAAGCTCTCAGGTCACTCCAAGGCAAGTACAAATATGACTCAGTCATTGTCCATGCTGGTGTGAATGACCTGAGATGTACCTCCCTTGACTACATGAAAAGAGACATAGAGGAGCTCTCTGAGCATATAGCCCAGGCCGGTATGACCCTGACCTTGAGTAGCATCTTACCCTCACCAAGAATGATGCCACAGTATGAAGACAAGATGATCAATTTCAACAATTGGCTTAAGTACTGGTGTCATTCAAAGGGGATCCAATGCCTGTCAGCCTGGGATGACATGCTCGACAAGCCACGATGCTTCGCTAGGGACGGCTTGCACCTGTCACCCCTGGGCTTTCGGATATTGACAAAGGCTCTTGCTACCCCCATAGTGCTGTCTTTAGGCAATGCTCAAAAGACAAACCCACTTCCATAGTTATAACAAAGGATAAGAAACTAAGAGTAATGCTACTCAATGCCAGAAGTCTAAACCTCAAGATGCACGCACTCAAAACTCTCCTTAGCATGGAGAACATCGATATCTGTGCAGTAACAGAAACCTGGTTCAAGGCTCCCAAGAGCACCCCAGCACTACCAGGTTATACCTCATACCATGCTTTTTGGCCCCAAACTTGGACCAAACCACAAAAGGAGGGGGAGTATCAATCTTCGTCAAAGATACCCACACCTCCAGGTTGGTGGCACAGCACAAAGCATCAGAGACTATCCATGTGCAACTAACAGTGGGTAAAACTGCCTTCCAGTTTATAGCCTGCTACAGACCACCCTCCCAAACCCAGGAACCCCACTCGGCCTTCCTGAGAACACTGGAAAATATGAAGGTCTCTCCAAACACCATTATATTGGGCGACTTCAACTACCCAAACATAGACTGGGAGCATTACTCTAGCTCCAACACCCTAGCCCAAAGGTTCCTAGAATTTATAAACTCAAATGCTATGGAACAACTTGTTACCACTCCCACAAGAGGGGAAAACATACTGGACCTGATCATCACCAACATGGGGAATCTATGCTCCAGACCAGAAGTGTATCCCTCACTGGTAAGATCAGACCATAAACTAATCTCACTGGATGTTCACATCCCGACCCCAACCCCTGCCCAGAAAACCACAGTGAAAAACTTCTCTAAAGCAAATTTTACACTCCTCAAAACCGAGGTGGAATCCTTCAAAGCCCCCGGGCCTGTGGAAAATATGGCCCAGACCGCAGAATCCTTTATAAACGCATTCTATGAACACCTTCAGGAATGCATGGATCATGCAATCCCAACTAAAACCAAGACCCAATCCTCCAAAGGCAGACGTCCTGCCTGGTGGACCCCAGCCATAAACAAACTATACAATAGAAGGAGGAAGCTACTACATGATAGAGCAAAATCCCAAAAAGGGAAGGCATCTCTGATCAGTATTAGCAAAAAACTATGGGCACTCATAAAATCGTCTAAGGCCAGCTTCGAGAGAAAAATTGCACAGGACACTAAGGATAATCACAAGGCTTTCTTTAGTTATGTTAGGAACCTGGGTGGGAATTCCCAGATATGATCAGAATTAGTCAAAAATGACAAAAAATACACCGAACCCACAAACATTGCCAACATCCTAGCTGACAGGTTCAGTGCAAACTCCCCACCAAACGGGCAAATATCTATCCTAGCAGAGTGCTGCCCCCCTGACATCTCAGATGCTCAGGTAAGAACCGCCCTCTCCAAAGCAAAAAACACAGCATCAGTGGGACCAGACGGTGTCCCGGGCTGAGTCCTACATGAACTCCAAGAAGAGCTAAACCCAAACATAAAACTACTGTTCAATCTCAGCCTTACTACAGGATATGTACCCAAAGAGTGGCATACAGCAACAGTGGTCCCTCTCCACAAAGGTGGTGCCTCAACAGATCCTGGAAACTATCGCCCCATAAGCCTGACTAGCTTGGTCTGCAAAGCTATGGAAAGGATCATCATGGACCTCATAAATAAAGATATTGGGGACCTACAGACACTGGATCCTACCCAGTTCGGCTTTGTTAAGTGCAGATCCTGCCTCTTAAACCTGGTCGATTTCTTTGAAACAGTCCACACAGCATACCTGGACCTCGCAAAAGCCTTCGATACAGTACCCCACTCGGGCATTATAGATATGTTCACCAGCTTAAATATAAACCCCTATGTCACTAGATGGGTTGCAAACTGGCTCAAGGACAGAACCCATATGGTTAGAATTGCTGGAGCCATGTCAGACTCCAAACCAGTTACAAGTGGCATCCCACAAGGCTCAGTCCTGGGACCTCTCTTGTTCGATATATATTTCTCGGAGGTACAGGCCAACATGGAAGGACTGTGGCTGAACAAGTTCGCAGATGACTGCAAACTGGGCGCCATAATCGACTCTCCAGCCAACACAAGCATCCTCCAAAAGGGCCTCATAGAAACAGACAACTGGTGCCAGAGCCATGGCCTCAAGCTAAATGCCAAAAAGTGTATTGTCATCCCCTTTGGCAAAAACAAAGTGCCCACAAATTACCACATAGGTGGTAATCCATTAAGTACAGAAGAAGTAATTAAAAACCTGGGGACCCAAGTTGATAGCAATCTCTCATTTGACAACCACGTGGCCAAAGTGGTTAGAAAAACATTTTATATAGCCCACCTAATCATGAAGGGATTCACATCTAGATCAGGGGAGGTCATCTTGCCTCTTTACTCATCCCTCATCAGGCCATAATTGAGTACAATGCCCCTTTTGGGATGTACCTTACCAGACACCTGCAGCAACTGGAAAGACCCCAAAAGTACCTCACCAAGAGGATCAAAGGGCTCAGACAGATGCCATATGCCGCCCGGTTAAGGAAACTCCAGCTCTACTCAGTGGCATACCGCCTGCTCAGAGGCGATCTGTGCCTGATGTATAAAGCCATGTCCAACCCGGAATTAATGGACATGCTGCACCTCAGAAAATCCAAATCCCATCGAGCTACACGCTCGAGAGACTTGAACCTCAGCACTGAAATAAATAGGACATGCTGGAGGGACAGATTCATAACCCGGAGGCTCCCTTCACTCTGGAATAAAATCCCAGTCCAGGTTAGGCAGAGTCCCTCATTGACTCTCTTCAAGAGGAATCTTGATGAGTGGATGGGAGATCGTAGGTTTACCCCGGGTATCACTTCTGTGTCACTGTTAGACAGAGGCACAGTATACTAACCTCGAAAAAGGGCATAGCAAAATTAATTTAAAATGGGTGGCAAAAGCCAAACACACTCTGGCTAGGCTTATAAATGCCCTAGGGCAGATAGCCTAGTATGAACCTATGAACCTACAGTAAGAACTGATGCAGACATTTGTATAAATAGTTATTTATTTTAGTATATTATTCCTGTATCTAAAATTTAAATAAAAATATAAAAAAGGAATAATTCATTGAAAACCAAGTTCAACACGGATATGCAACATAAACTTATATCTAGAGAATCCCCCTAATTTTTTTACTTCCAGGTGTATACATGTAACTAAGACACTCATGTCTAGGTACTTCCTTCCATGTCCCAATCTACAATAGCTTCATATGCCTAATGCTCATATCTAGGTGAGAGTGACTTCACTTCATTGTGAATCCTTTGACATGCTGTGATCAAGCTGCATGCATAACCTGTTCATGAATACACTACTTGTGTAGCTCATTTACATATGATACGAGTAACACACTGTCTCAGTGGTGCACAGATTTGCTGTAAATGCTTTGTCTGCATGGCAGGAACAGGGCAACCAGATTGCACAACATAATGTGAAGGTGAAGCATCACAAAAGCTTGATGCACACTGAGACCTACCCTCAACTATACATATTAAAATAAAAAAATGAAACAACACAGAGTGCTCAGTGCAGGAAAAGGGCTGGACAGTAACTGGTATTACTGCATACAGGTTACCCAACAGTATTCCTTCATGTTTTCTGCATCAGAATTATGGTAAGGACCCAGAAAGCTCAGTGATATTAAACTTACTGAAGATGAACATATTGGAAACTCACCACTGCGAAATCACAGTGCTTTGTGTAAACATTAAAACATCATTAGTATTTAAACTGCTTTTGTGGAGCTGCCACCAGTTTGATTATTTTCAAATACTGGATGGTCAGCCTAAAGGTAAGAAGTAAAGCTCATCACTGCTAGGAGTCCTCATGTACCTCCCTTCCCCAGAGGTGGTGTAAACTAGGGATGAGAATGAAAGACAAGGGGGGTGAGGGATACTGATCCCCCTGGTGTTTTAAGGTACCTCCCTTCAAATTTAATGTTCCATAATTTAGCTTAATCAGTTTTCTTTTTTTAATAATATTTTTTAATACTTGTAGTTGTAGTACATATGCTGAGAACCAGTGAAATCATAACAATGTTTGTAACAAACTGAGGACAAGGAATGGTCCGGAGATGGCTTGTGGTACACCAAATTAGATAAAACATTCATGAAATCCAGAAAGTTATATATGTTCAGCACATTTGCTTTCTTTTTCAGGTCATGGGGCTTGAGAAATATTTGGGGTCACTATGTGAAGTTTACATGAGGTGTGATGACTGTACTGACAAGTCATTTGGGTATACTTGAGGCCACTATGTGAAGTTTACATGAAGTGTGATAACTGTACTGACAGATCATTTGGGTATACTTGAGGTCACTATGTGAAGTTTACATGAGGTGTTATGACTATAATGACATGTCATTTGGGTGCACTAATCATGTATATTGACTGAGGCATTATGTGTCTTCAGGATCTACTATTGTACATTACAGAAATGTGTGATTTCAGAGATTGTGAGACTACCATTTTGAAGTGCACTGAAATTAATTTTTCAGTATTTCTAAGAGTACAACATACTATACTATTCAGAGTTTTTGCCCTATATCCACTTATTAATTATTTATAGCACCCAAATTGCCTTATTACAGGGAACAATACATTGTCTATTTAAAATGGTTCATTTGTGCTATTTGTACTTAACAAAAATTGTTATAATGAATTGTAGGTCACTGAATCTCCTGCAGAGCAAAATATTGAAAACTATTGCTGAATAGTAATTTAGTAGTAGCATCATGCAAACCAGAGTAGTAGTCCACAAAATGACATTTGCCTGTGGCTACCCCTTAGGGGGAAAACACACACACACACGCACACACACGTAATTTGTGCAGTACATGAGCATAGTGAAGCTGAATACAAACACTCAGGGGTATAGCACTGAAGTGTAAGGTACAGTATTAAAGATCACATCTATAGTAAAGCAGTGCAGGGCATTATAGATATGTGATATGTGACTATAACAAGTAAAACGTACTGTATTAAATCAGTAACAAAACATAGTATACATGTAACCAAACTTCTAGTGTAAAAAAATTAACTTGATCATTAATGTTGATCCCTTATAATAGTATGGCATTAGACAGAGATTTTGACATCTCACTTTACAATGTAGGAGAAACAACTATAAATTGCAGTTATATCAAATGTCAGTATTTTTGGTTAGGAGGCTGAAATAGCAAGGTAGAGGGATTTAACTTTTGAAGGGTGCTTGTTCTTGCTCTTCAGTTGTGTAACTGTGCTTTCAGTATATTAAAATAAGTGGGGGGCAAAGCTCCCATACAGGAAATGGAGGAGGGCTTATCGCTGCTGTTGGAGGGTTTGACATGTTTTTGCTGCTCTACGTATGTGTATTTGCTCATATTTCATTATGTGTTGTGTTGCAATTGTTAGGTTTCATCATTTTTTACAGTTTATGAATTTATTGTACTAACAGCCCTTAACAATTTTTTTCCCATTGTGGTGAAAGAGCCACTTTGTAAAGAAAAAAATGCAGCCAAGGACAGGAGGGTAACAGTAAAGTATTAATACAAAATAGCACATCACAGACAAGCATTACTGGAGGTCTTTTTCAGCTATATAGGGCATTTAGAGACAACTACCTCTGGGAATGTTTGGGGTTATCAAAAAGTACTAGAGAATCATCAGACAACCTGTCTAGAAGATTCTATAGGAAAGAGAAGTGTACTAATTGGTTCTCTGACAGAATAGCTGATGCATGGAATAGGCTACCAAATTACATTAAAGCAAGTAAATATTTTTAAGAACAGCATGGACACATTATGGGACAAGTGTTTTGATATATTGGAAAGCTAGAAGGGCATTAATGCCCGAGCTTGAAATATGTGTATGTATGTGCATGTATTACTAGCAAACCATGTAGAGGGGGCACATAAGAAATTGCCTTAACAAATGAAGGGCATTATTTAAGGGCACCTGCAACTAATGAACTGCAAGGTAGCAGAGGAACACGCCTACAATAAAATAAACCTAGTTGCACTGGCATACACCAGCACTGAACCCAATGCAGGGTAAAAAACAATCACAATGCCAGTAGATTGCCAGGCACCCAGTGTTACTGCTGCACAGGTTAAAACAGCACTGTCCAAGGCCAAGAATACAGCTTCTATGGGAACTGACAATATCCCTGGCTGTGTTCTGCATGAACTACAGAGTGAACTGGCACCTCACCTGTGTGCCCTGTTCAATCACAGCCTCACCTCAGGCTTTGTCCCTACTGAATGGCACACTGCTACAGTCATCCCTCTTCACAAAGGAGGATCAACTACAGACCCCTGGGAACTATCACCCCATTAGCCTGACAAGTCTGATATGCAAAGCTATGGAACACATAATCATGGACCTAATAACAAGGATATAGGAATCTCCAAACTCTGGATCCCACACAGTTTTTTTGGTTTTGTGAAGGGTAGATCATGCCTGCTCAACTTGGTCGACTTCTTTGAGTCAGTCACCAGAGCTGTGGATGAAGGCAAGATGGTTCATAAAGCCTACCGTGATCTGGCCAAGGCCTTTGATACCATTCCCCACTCAGGAATCATAGAAAAACTCACTAAGCTAGGCATTGACCCCCTATATCATTAGGTGGGTTGCAAACTGGCTCACAGATAGAACCCACAGTGTGAAAGTAGCTGACTCCAAGTCAGTCTGCCAATGAGTCATGAGTGGAGTCCCACAGTGATCGGTCCTGGGTCCTCTCCTGTTTGGTATCTACTTCTCAGAAGTCCAGGCCAACATGAAGGGACTCTGGCTGATAAAGTTTGCAGATGATTGCAAGATAGGAGCCATTATTAACTCCCCAAGTGATGTTGACATCCTACAGAAAGGCCTCACTGAGACCAATGAATGGTGTCTGAGCTGTGGATTTAAGCTCAATGCCAAAAAATGTGTCATCATCCCCTTTAGGAAAAACCCAGTTCCCATGAATTACCACATCGATGGTAGTCCACTGAACACAGAAGGCATTATAAGAGATCTGGGAACACAGGTTGACAGCAACCTCTCTTTTGACCACCACATTGTCACTGTGGTCAGAAAGTCCTTCTATGTGACACATCTTATTACTAAGGGTTTTGCATCCAGGAACAAAGAGGTCATTGTCTCCCTCTACTCTTCCCTCATTAGGCCAATCATCGAGTATAATGCCCCATTTGGCATGTACCTCACTAGACACCTGCAACAACTGGAGAGGTCACAAAAGTACTTCACAAAGAGGATCCTAGGCCTTAAACACTTGTCCTATATGGACAGACTCAAAAAACTCCAACTATTCTGTTTCATATCTCCTACTTAGAGGTGATCTCTGCTTGACTTACAAAGCCATGTTTGACCAAGCTCTGTTAGAAATGCTACATCTAAAGAAATCCCAATCCCTCCACACCACAAAATCCAGAGACCTCAACCTCATTACAACAATCAACAGAACATGCTGGAGGGACAGGTTCATAACCCAGAGACTGCCCATGCTATGGAATGGACTTCCCATACATGTCAAACAGAGCACTTCACTGGCCCTCTTCAAGAGGAATCTTGAGGAGTGGATGAGAAATAGAAAATTCACCCTGGGGATCACTCCAGTGGTTCTACTTGACAGAGGCACTGGGAACTAAGGTCGGGTGGCGTGATGCCAGGGTAATCCTATCGGCTAGGCTTGTAAAGGCTCCAGGGCCAGGGCTAGGCTTGTAAAATCTCCAGGGCCATTAGCTTAGTACACACCTATGAACCTATGTACTTATTTAGAGGCGTACCATTACTGTGAAATGGCACTCGGTTATAACTTCATAACTGAAGCACTGATACTAAATATATAAATGCTTATTATTCCTGAAGAATGGATAATTTAGTCTTTTATCATTTATAGCTCTACTTATCCCTTAAGGAAGTGTTTGTAATACAGTCTTATTTTCATTCTTAGTTAAACATATTTTGTTAAAAATGAAAAAAAAAATTTTGATAAAGAAAACATGAAATTATTCTAAGACAGGTTATTTATTATTTGCAGAGTACATCACTCTGTTTCACTCATGCAAATGATTGTTTCTTGTGTGGAAACTGTCTGGGAAATCCCCTACTATGTTTCAGATAATATTGTGCTCTCATATAATTTCTGTTAAACATAAGGTAATCTTTCACCCCTTACATAAAACCCAGATCAAAAGCTGCTACTTTATAACCATATATATCCTACCTTCCTTCCTTCTTTCTTGCTCATCCTTCCCCTCCCCAAAATGTTATCGTCCCACTGACTCACTCACTCATTAGCAATACTAAACAACAAAGAATTAACAATGCAAGACATGTTTAAACCTATTGCTGCCTTTGTTAATCCTCTCTTTGTATGTCATGGCATCTCAGGCAAACACTAATAAATGTATACAAGGTACAACCACTGCTCAACTCTTCACCACTCTTACCCCATTACTATGGATTGGTGCTTTGTATGTCACAGATTAATGGTGCAATTAGCAAAATTCCACTGTAGCCTACCATGTCAAAAAGCCATTGCTGAACCATGTTTTGTAATCCACCCACACAGCCTTTTACCATTACAGCAAAATATGGCACGAGCTATAAAAAAATATCAGTTTCACATTAGGCTAAAACTACGAGCAGTATATTTTTAAACCCTTTACAAAATGAGTCAGAAAATATACCTTTATATAGGTCTATGAAACCTAAGCGCTGCCAGATGAATTCTGCCCCTAATCTCAATAAATCATCAACCCCCAGGCTTCCACTATTACAATTATTGCATGGCAATATTTTAACTGTAATATCCCTTCGTCCCCATATCCTTCACTAGCTACTGCTACTACTTTAATGTGCTATCTAAATTCTGAAACAATGAGTTGTATACAATTTGTCATCTAAATGTTCAATTATTCTATAAATAAGGCTGGATGACCAAGAAGCCTGGGCCATTGAAAATAAGCCAACATGCTTGGAATCAGTATAACATGGCTTAAAGAATCCAAATGCATCTCAATATTCATAAAACTTTCCGTATTTACCTGTAGGAAAGACTGGTATTAAAACAGGTGGTAAGACTTAGAAAAAAAAAACATGCTATAACACCTCCAATAGTGATAACTTCCATAACCATTAGTAACCAGAATGAGGTACTCATGGCTGTAGTTTACATAACCCACACTTTTTGTCCCAAGTAATCAGAATGCACAGTTTAAGAAATAATAAAAAAGTAATAAAAAAATCACTTTAATTGTTGCCAATTTTTTGAGTTTATCTTACTGGACCCAAGAGGTTTTAAACCAAGCTTAATCTCTGAATAACTACCTAGCTGGCTAACTTAACTCTTGCCCTAAATCTTATAACAATAATAACACTGTCTTAGGCATAAGTATAACAAATACCCCTGAATAGATTTGAAAATTAAAATGTCCCCCCAGGTATACTTAGCCATCACCTCATCAACAAAACTGTTCTTTCCTTTAGGACCCAATATTACCTCCAGTAATAGAAGCCATGAAATCTTTGCCAGATTCCAAAGAACTCCTGGTACCAGCTGACCTAAATAACCTAGAATGGGACCCTCTATATCAATCTAACAACCCTGCACTTTGATAATCATGATGAACACCACAAATTACTACTTTTTGGATGACTGCTTTCTAATTCAGTAAAAAATAGCTAAAATATTTGAATTACAAAAACTTGGAAGCAGTAGAAATCAGATGGTAGCCCTTCATCATAAGACGTTTTTCTCCCTTGGGCAAACAAGCAAGCAGAAGCAAAATAATCATATCTTAGAATAAAACAAACAGTTAAGGCCTTGGTATCCAATCATTTTTACAAAGTGAAAATATATATTATTGTGTAATGAAAAAGTGAACACTCACATGAGTGAACAAAAAACATATGGATCTGCACCTCCCACACCCGTGATGTTAATTTATGCCAAATCCAAGATGGCATAACAGTGGGGTAAGGGCAAATTTCCAGTCCCTGCTGTACAACAGTCTTACGCGCAAACACATATACACATTCCCATGCTCTTCAACTGACATTGAGACTTCAGTTTCATAAGCCACAAACTAAGGAAAATAGAGCATTCGCTCTTTTCAATGTTCAGTATTATGAACTGCAACCATATATGATTTATATTTCATGTCCCGAGTGGGCAAGTTTATTAAGAAATTTGACAATGCTAGTTTTCTATCCAATTTAGTTTTAAATAAAGACTATTGGTGAATCCTACTGGCTCCAGATGCTATGTAAAGAAACTGCATTTTCTACAAAAAACATTACAAACTCCTGTTTTTTTTTTCCATTTCCATGGAGCAGCTGCAACATTCCAGCAGATAACAGCCAGAAACCCCCACACCTGCTAGGCTGTAGCTTACTTGGATGATAAAGGAATATACTCATATGATTTGGGAAAGCTATCTATCTAAAAATCAAGTCCCTTACAATTCTCTATGTCCAGCTGAAGTGGCATATAACCCAGTTATGTGCAAGTTAGCTTTGGTAGATGCCGCTCGTATTTGGGCTATGTAATAGTCTGAGCAATACTGAGACCATGCCAGTCACTAAAGAGTAACTTAAGGCTTTTTTTTGGGACTGGATAGTTATTATTCTTTTTCCACTATTGTCTGCATCCTGACTGACCTAATTAAAGGTAAGGCTTTCAGGAAGTTAAAATGGACAAGTGAACAGAAACAAATCTTTAGACATCTAAAATATATGCTGTGTTCAGTGCCCATTCTAATAGCCACAGACTTTTTAAAATAATTCCTAGCACATACAGGCCAATATAACAGCAAATGGGATAGGTTAATTCAATCATCAAAATGGAAATTGGCTGGTATTAAAATGTCCCACAAGGGCAGCTAGCCAAGTACTTAACTATGAACAGATGCCTCTGGAGTAGACATTGATATGCATACTAGTCTCATGATGCAGATTGGGTGATTCAAGAAAGCTTATTAATGCAAAGAAATTCTGCTTGACTATAGAAAGAGAGTTTTTAGCTATTAAGTGGATCTTCGCTATCATGTGTCATAGAGGTGGCTGCTTGTGGCTCCATGTTGTGGCGTGATAGTGTCATGTGTCATAATGGTGATTGCTGGTGGTTCCATGCTGTGGGTAGCGGTGTCCTGTGTCATAGTGGTGGCTGGTTATGGTTCCATGCTGGGGGTGCTGGTGTCATATGTCATAATGGTGGCTGCTGGTGGTTCCATGCTGTGGGTTGTGGTGTCCTGTGTCATGGTGGCTGGTTGTGGTTCCATCCTGGGGGTGGTGGTGTCATGTGTCATAGTGGTGGCTGCTGGGCACTGTCGTTTTAAGATAATAAAGGCAGAAAAAGGTAAGTACGTTAGAATTGGGCAAGAACTTAATGAGGCACTGCTGCAATCGGCTCAGTAGCTCAGTATTGATACTCTGCAGATTCCTG